>NC_070578.1:43883289-43898289 GCF_027409825.1 Scomber japonicus | reverse complement strand
CCTCTCTCTCCCATCAGGGTTGGGGTCACATCCCCCTCTCTCTCCCATCAGGGTTGGGGTCACATCCCCTTCTCTCTCCCATCAGGGTTAGGGTCACATCCCCCTCTCTCTCCCATCAGGGTTGGGGTCACATCCCCCTCTCTCTCCCATCAGGGTTAGGGTCACATCCCCCTCTCACATCCCCCTCTCTCTCCCATCAGGGTTGGGGTCACATCCCCCTCTCTCTCCCATCAGGGTTGGGGTCACATCCCCCTCTCTCTCCCATCAGGGTTAGGGTCACATCCCCCTCTCTCCCATCAGGGTTAGGGTCACATCCCCCTCTCTCTCCCATCAGGGTTGGGGTCACATCCCCCTCTCTCTCCCATCAGGGTTGGGGTCACATCCCCTTCTCTCTCCCATCAGGGTTAGGGTCACATCCCCCTCTCTCTCCCATCAGGGTTGGGGTCACATCCCCCTCTCTCTCCCATCAGGGTTAGGGTCACATCCCCCTCTCACATCCCCCTCTCTCTCCCATCAGGGTTAGGGTCACATCCCCCTCTCACATCCCCCTCTCTCTCCCATCAGGGTTGGGGTCACATCCCCCTCTCTCTCCCATCAGGGTTGGGGTCACATCCCCCTCTCTCTCCCATCAGGGTTAGGGTCACATCCCCCTCTCACATCCCCCTCTCTCTCCCATCAGGGTTAGGGTCACATCCCCCTCTCTCTCCCATCAGGGTTAGGGTCACATCCCCCTCTCTCCCATCAGGGTTAGGGTCACATCCCCCTCTCTCTCCCATCAGGGTTAGGGTCACATCCCCCTCTCTCTCCCATCAGGGTTAGGGTCACATCCCCTTCTCTCTCCCATCAGGGTTAGGGTCACATCCCCCTCTCTCTCCCATCAGGGTTAGGGTCACATCCCCCTCTCTCTCCCATCAGGGTTGGGGTCACATCCCCCTCTCTCTCCCATCAGGGTTAGGGTCACATCCCCCTCTCTCCCATCAGGGTTAGGGTCACATCCCCCTCTCTCTCCCATCAGGGTTAGGGTCACATCCCCCTCTCTCTCCCATCAGGGTTGGGGTCACATCCCCTTCTCTCTCCCATCAGGGTTAGGGTCACATCCCCCTCTCTCTCCCATCAGGGTTAGGGTCACATCCCCCTCTCTCTCCCATCAGGGTTAGGGTCACACCCCCCCCTCTCTCTCCCATCAGGGTTAGGGTCACATCCCCCTCTCTCTCCCATCAGGGTTGGGGTCACATCCCCCTCTCTCTCCCATCAGGGTTAGGGTCACATCCCCCTCTCTCTCCCATCAGGGTTGGGGTCACATCCCCCTCTCTCTCCCATCAGGGTTAGGGTCACATCCCCCTCTCTCCCATCAGGGTTGGGGTCACATCCCCCTCTCTCTCCCATCAGGGTTAGGGTCACATCCCCCTCTCACATCCCCCTCTCTCTCCCATCAGGGTTGGGGTCACATCCCCCTCTCTCTCCCATCAGGGTTAGGGTCACATCCCCCTCTCTCCCATCAGGGTTAGGGTCACATCCCCCTCTCTCTCCCATCAGGGTTGGGGTCACATCCCCCTCTCTCTCCCATCAGGGTTAGGGTCACATCCCCCTCTCACATCCCCCTCTCTCTCCCATCAGGGTTGGGGTCACATCCCCCTCTCTCTCCCATCAGGGTTGGGGTCACATCCCCCTCTCTCTCCCATCAGGGTTGGGGTCACATCCCCCTCTCTCTCCCATCAGGGTTAGGGTCACATCCCCCTCTCTCCCATCAGGGTTAGGGTCACATCCCCCTCTCTCTCCCATCAGGGTTGGGGTCACATCCCCCTCTCTCTCCCATCAGGGTTGGGGTCACATCCCCTTCTCTCTCCCATCAGGGTTAGGGTCACATCCCCCTCTCTCTCCCATCAGGGTTGGGGTCACATCCCCCTCTCTCTCCCATCAGGGTTAGGGTCACATCCCCCTCTCACATCCCCCTCTCTCTCCCATCAGGGTTGGGGTCACATCCCCCTCTCTCTCCCATCAGGGTTGGGGTCACATCCCCCTCTCTCTCCCATCAGGGTTAGGGTCACATCCCCCTCTCTCCCATCAGGGTTAGGGTCACATCCCCCTCTCTCTCCCATCAGGGTTGGGGTCACATCCCCCTCTCTCTCCCATCAGGGTTGGGGTCACATCCCCTTCTCTCTCCCATCAGGGTTAGGGTCACATCCCCCTCTCTCTCCCATCAGGGTTGGGGTCACATCCCCCTCTCTCTCCCATCAGGGTTAGGGTCACATCCCCCTCTCACATCCCCCTCTCTCTCCCATCAGGGTTAGGGTCACATCCCCCTCTCACATCCCCCTCTCTCTCCCATCAGGGTTGGGGTCACATCCCCCTCTCTCTCCCATCAGGGTTGGGGTCACATCCCCCTCTCTCTCCCATCAGGGTTAGGGTCACATCCCCCTCTCACATCCCCCTCTCTCTCCCATCAGGGTTAGGGTCACATCCCCCTCTCTCTCCCATCAGGGTTAGGGTCACATCCCCCTCTCTCCCATCAGGGTTAGGGTCACATCCCCCTCTCTCTCCCATCAGGGTTAGGGTCACATCCCCCTCTCTCTCCCATCAGGGTTGGGGTCACATCCCCTTCTCTCTCCCATCAGGGTTAGGGTCACATCCCCCTCTCTCTCCCATCAGGGTTAGGGTCACATCCCCCTCTCTCTCCCATCAGGGTTGGGGTCACATCCCCTTCTCTCTCCCATCAGGGTTAGGGTCACATCCCCCTCTCTCTCCCATCAGGGTTGGGGTCACATCCCCCTCTCTCTCCCATCAGGGTTAGGGTCACATCCCCCTCTCACATCCCCCTCTCTCTCCCATCAGGGTTAGGGTCACATCCCCCTCTCTCTCCCATCAGGGTTAGGGTCACATCCCCCTCTCTCCCATCAGGGTTAGGGTCACATCCCCTTCTCTCTCCCATCAGGGTTAGGGTCACATCCCCCTCTCTCTCCCATCAGGGTTAGGGTCACATCCCCCCCTCTCTCCCATCATTCCTGTCAACTGTCAAATAAAGGAAATCTTTAAAAAAAGATCAGATTTATAATCCATCCATCTCTAAATGTCCAGAACTCAGAGGATGTAAGTTTAAATGCAGCAGGTCGTTATCAGCAGTGGTCACATGACGTTTGGTCACATGATGTTTGGTCACATGATGTTTGGTCACATGACGTTTGGTCACATGACGTTTGGTCACATGACGGGTTTGTGTTTCAGTACGTCGCCGTGGTCGTCACCTTCCAGCTGTTCAGGACCTCGATCACAGTCCGAGAGCAGCCGGACGTTCCCGAGATCCTCAAGATCCAGATGATCGACCTCAGCACCAAAATCTCCCAGAGACCCGGAGCTCAGGCCATCAGGTGAGCGTCCCGTCCCCCGAGGCTCGCGGGTTCGGTCCCCGCCGTCCCCCGAGGCTCGCGGGTTCGGTCCCCGCCGTCCCCCGAAGCTCGCGGGTTCGGTCCCCGCCGTCCCCCGAGGCTCGCGGGTTCGGTCCCCGCCGTCCCCCGAGGCTCGCGGGTTCGGTCCCCGCCGTCCCCCGAAGCTCGCGGGTTCGGTCCCCGAGGCTCGCGGGTTCGGTCCCCGCCGTCCCCCGAGGCTCGCGGGTTCGGTCCCCGAGGCTCGCGGGTTCGGTCCCCGAGGCTCGCGGGTTCGGGCCCCGAGGCTCGCGGGTTCGGTCCCCGCTAACATGAAGGGGTGAGTTTGATGAAGGGGGGGGTTTGATGTAACGGTCTGTGCGGTCCTGCAGGGTGGAGGCGGCGCTGGAGCACTGGTTCGTGACGGGGTTGCAGCAGCAGGGGGTGGTGCCCTCGCTCATCGCCTCCGTGGGAGACTCCGCCTCCTCGCTGCTCAGCGTGGTGTTCGAGGTCAACCCCCAAGAGACCGCCGCAGACCAGCTGCTGAGAGTCAGCTCCCAGCCCGTCGAGATCGTCTACGACGCGGTAAACATCTGTTCAGTCCAGACCCCCACAGTCCAGACCCCCACAGTCCAGACCCCCACAGTCCTGACCCCCACAGTCCAGACCCCCACAGTCCGGATCCTGGTGGTGCAGTAAACCAGATGTGTTCTTGTGCTCCAGGTGACGGTGAACAGCGTGATGGACTTCTTTAGGACGGGTAAGGGTGTAGACCTGGAGGTTCTAACGTCGGCCACGCTGTCCAAGCTGGAGGAGATCAAAGAGAAGACCGCCACAGGTGAGTCTGAACCGCCCCGGATCCAGAACTCCGTTAGAACCTCGCTACCCCAACAGTAGGTCTCTGACGGTTCTGCTCTCTGTAGGACTGTCTCACGTCATCGAGACCAGGAAGGTTCTGGACTTACGGATCCACCTGAAGCCGTCCTACCTGCTGCTGCCGAAGTCCGGTTTCTATAGCGACACGTCGGACCTCGTCATCGTGGACTTCGGCAGCTTACAGGTGAGTAGCCCCCCCCCCCCCAATCTGCGTTAGTTAGAACGTGTTGATTAGAACGTGTTAATGAGAACGTTAATGAGAACGTTAACTAGAACGTGTTAATGAGAACGTGTTCATTAGAACGTGTTAATTAGAACGTGTTAACTAGAACGTGTTAATGAGAACGTGTGTTAACTAGAACGTGTTAACTAGAACGTGTTAACTAGAACGTTAACTAGAACGTTAACTAGAACGTGTTAACTAGAACGTTAACTAGAACGTTAACTAGAACGTGTTAACTAGAACGTGTTAATTAGAACGTGTTAATTAGAACGTGTTAACTAGAACGTGTTAATGAGAACGTTAACTAGAACGTGTTAACTAGAACGTGTTAACTAGAACGTGTTAACTAGAACGTGTTCATTAGAACGTGTTAATTAGAACGTGTTCATTAGAACGTGTTCATTAGAACGTGTTAATGAGAACGTTAACTAGAACGTGTTAATGAGAACGTTAACTAGAACGTGTTAACTAGAACGTGTTAACTAGAACGTTAACTAGAACGTTTGGTTCCAGCTGAACAGCGTGGAGCAGAGCAGTGTCGGTTCCGCGGCCTCGTTCTCGTCTCTGGAGGAGATCATGGACCGAGCGTACGAACGTTACACCGTCGAGCTCCGAAGAGTCCAGCTGCTCTACAGCAAGTCAGGTACTACACACTACTACACAACTACACAACTACTACACACAACTACACAACTACACAACTACTACACACTGCTACACACTGCTACACACTACTACACACTACTACACAACTACACACTACTACACACTACTACACACTGCTCTACAGCAAGTCAGGTACTACACACTACTACACAACTACACAACTACACAACTACTACACAACTACACACTGCTCTACAGCAAGTCAGGTAATACACACTAATACACAAATACACAACTACTACACACTACTACACAACTACACACTGCTCTACAGCAAGTCAGGTAATACACACTAATACACAAATACACAACTACTACACACTACTACACAACTACACACTGCTCTACAGCAAGTCAGGTACTACACACTACTACACAACTACACAACTACTACACACTACTACACAACTACACAACTACACACTACTACACACTACTACACAACTACACAACTACACACTACTACACACTGCTCTACAGCAAGTCAGGTACTACACACTACTACACAACTACACAACTACACACTACTACACACTGCTCTACAGCAAGTCAGGTACTACACACTACTACACAACTACACAACTACACACTACTACACACTACTACACAACTACACAACTACACACTACTACACACTGCTCTACAGCAAGTCAGGTACTACACACTACTACACAACTACACAACTACACAACTACACACTACTACACACTGCTCTACAGCAAGTCAGGTACTACACACTACTACACAACTACACACTACTACACACTACTACACAACTACACAACTACACAACTACTACACACTACTACACACTACTACACACAACTACACACTGCTCTACAGCAAGTCAGGTAATACACACTACTACACAACTACACAACTACTACACACTACTACACACTACTACACACTGCTACACACTACTACACACTGCTCTACAGCAAGTCAGGTACTACACACTACTACACAACTACACAACTACACAACTACACACTACTACACACTGCTCTACAGCAAGTCAGGTACTACACACTACTACACAACTACACAACTACACAACTACACAACTACTACACACTGCTACACAACTACACAACTACTACACTACTACTACACAACTACTACACACTGCTCTACAGCAAGTCAGGTACTACACACTACTACACAACTACACAACTACACAACTACACAACTACTACACACTACTACACACAACTACACAACTACACAACTACACAACTACACACTACTACACACTACTACACAACTACACAACTACACAACTACACACTACTACACACTACTACACAACTACACAACTACACAACTACACACTACTACACACTACTACACAACTACACAACTACTACACACTACTACACACTACTACACACTACTACACACTACTACACAACTACTACACAACTACTACACACTACTACACAACTACACAACTACACAACTACACACTACTACACACTGCTCTACAGCAAGTCAGGTACTACACACTACTACACAACTACACAACTACACAACTACACACTACTACACACTGCTCTACAGCAAGTCAGGTACTACACACAACTACACACTACTACACACTACTACACACTACTACACACTACTACACACTACTACACACTACTACACAACTACACACTACTACACACTGCTACACACTACTACACAACTACTATACACTGCTACACAACTACACAACTACACACTACTACACACTGCTCTACAGCAAGTCAGGTACTACACACTACTACACAACTACACAACTACACAACTACTACACAACTACACAACTACTACACACTGCTACACAACTACACAACTACTACACAACTACACTACTACACACTACTACACACTGCTCTACAGCAAGTCAGGTAATACACACTACTACACAACTACACAACTACACACTACTACACACTGCTCTACAGCAAGTCAGGTACTACACACTACTACACAACTACACAACTACTACACACTACTACACAACTACACAACTACTACACACTACTACACACTACTACACACTACTACACACTGCTCTACAGCAAGTCAGGTAATACACACTACTACACAACTACACAACTACACACTACTACACAACTACACACTACTACACACTACTACACAACTACACACTGCTCTACAGCAAGTCAGGTAATACACACTACTACAAAACTACACAACTACACAACTACTACACACTGCTACACACTACTACACACTGCTACACACTACTACACACTACTACACACTACTACACACTGCTACACAACTACTACACACTGCTCTACAGCAAGTCAGGTAATACACACTAATGCACCCGCACACTACTACACACTGCTACACAACGGAGTTATTGATCAGGGTTAACGTATTTAACGTGTTTAACGTATTTAACGTGTTTAACGTATTTAACGTGTTTAACGTGTTTAACGTATTTAACGTGTTTAACGTATTTAACGTATTTAACGTGTTTAAAGTGTTTAACGTGTTTAACGTATTTAACGTGTTTAAAGTGTTTAACGTGTTTAACGTATTTAACGTGTTTAACGTATTTAACGTATTTAACGTGTTTAACGTATTTAACGTGTTTAACGTGTTTAACGTATTTAACGTGTTTAACGTGTTTAACGTATTTAACGTATTTAACGTATTTAACGTGTTTAATGTATTTAACGTATTTAACGTATTTAACGTATGTCTTGCAGGTGAGTCGTGGCGAGCTGCTCGGCTTCAGGCCTCGTCGGTCCAACACATCCTCCAACCGATGGACTTCACCGTCCAGCTCGCTAAATGTATGGTGGAGAAGGACGCCCGCATGCCCAGGTATGGAGCTCACCTGTCCTCTCTACAGGTGACTCACCTGTCCTCTCTACAGGTGACTCACCTGTCCTCTCTACAGGTGACTCACCTGTCCTCTCTACAGGTGACTCACCTGTAGAGAGGACAGGTGACTCACCTCTCTACAGGTGACTCACCTGTCCTCTCACCTGTCCTCTCACCTGTGGACACCTGTCCTCTCTACAGGTGACTCACCTCTCTACAGGTGACTCACCTGTGGACACATGTCCTCTCTACAGGTGACTCACATGTCCTCTGTACAGGTGACTCACCTGTGGACACCTGTCCTCTCTACAGGTGAGTCACCTGTGGACACATGTCCTCTGTACAGGTGACTCATACCTGAGTATTAAACTGTGTTCTTCAGGTTTAAGGTCTCAGGTGAGCTGCCGCTGCTTCATGTGAAGATCTCAGACCAGAAGATCCAGAACATGTTGGAGCTGGTGGACAGCATCCCGCTGCCGCTCATAGGCTCCGCCCCCTCCACCCCCACAGAGAAGGTGTGCTTACTGAATATCAAATACCTGTCCAAAGTACCTGTACCTGTATACCAAGTACCTGTACCTGTATACCAAGTACCTGTACCTGTATACCAAGTACCTGTATACCAAGTACCTGTACCTGTCCAGAGTACCTGAGGGGGGTTGAATAGAAGTTTAGAATGATGTGGAAAAGTTTAGGATCGAAACAGGACGAAGTCTGGAGACTCGTAGGAGAGTTTGATAGACAGTGAGACAGGAAGTTACATAAATATACATATATATATATAAATACAGAGTAAACAGTATTATAACTCAGGGTCAGGGGTTAGGGGTCAGGGGTTAGGGGTCAGGCGTTAGGGATCAGGCGTTAGGGGTCAGGGTCAGGGTCTGGGTCAGGGGTCTGGGTTAGGGTCAGGGGTCTGGGGTCTGGGTCTGGCTCAGGGGTCAGGGGTCAGGGGTCTGGGTCAGGGTCAGGGGTCAGGGTCTGGGTTAGGGTCAGGGGTCAGGGGTCAGGGGTCAGGGGTCAGGGTCTGGGTAAACCCTGTCAGCTCATATTCAGTTTCCTGCTGCAGGTTCCGTCGTTGGTGGAGATGAGACCCAAAGTCCTCAGCCTCCCCCCCCCTCTGCTGGACGCCATGGAAACAGGTAGAGAGCTGAGCCCAGTACACGTTCCTCTGGTGGTTCCGCGGTGGTTCCTCTGGTGGTTCCATGGTGGTTCCTCTGGTGGTTCCGTGGTGGTTCCGTGGTGGTTCCGTGGTGGTTCCTCTGGTGGTTCCATGGTGGTTCCTCTGGTGGTTCCTCTGGTGGTTCCATGGTGGTTCCTCTGGTGGTTCCGTGGTGGTTCCGTGGTGGTTCCGTGGTGGTTCCGTGTTGATGAATCTTGTTAATTTATTTCAGACTCAGACGAAGACGCCAGCGAGAGGTCTGAAGACCCGGCGCGCTCGGCTCCGGAGGAACTCACAGACCTGCACTTCAAGTTTGAAGTCAAAGAGGTTTGAAGCTTTTCGGTTCTGAACATGAATGAAATATAATCCTCAGGAGCTCGGACTCAGCGGAGAACGTTCTGTGTTCAGGTTCTGCTGGAGCTGACCCGGCAGGCGGACCAGGAGAAGACGGTTCTGTCCTTCAGCGTCTGTCAGCTCGGAACCGAAGGGAACAAACGGAGCTTCGACCTGAACGTCGCCTCGTACCTGCACACGGTCCGCCTGGACTACTGCGATGTTCCAGGTAATCACACGTTCCACCTGTTCCACCTGGACTACTGCGACGTTCCAGGTAATCACACGTTCCACCTGTTCCACCTGGACTACTGCGACGTTCCAGGTAATCACACGTTCCACCTGTTCCACCTGGACTACTGCGACGTTCCAGGTAATCACACGTTCTACCTGGACTACTGCGACGTTCCAGGTAATCACACGTTCCGCCTGCGACGTTCCAGGTAATCACACGTTCCGCCTGCGACGTTCCAGGTAATCACCCGTTCCACCTGTTCCGCCTGGACTACTGCGACGTTCCAGGTAATCACACGTTCCACCTGTTCCGCCTGGACTACTGCGACGTTCCAGGTAATCACACGTTCCACCTGTTCCGCCTGGACTACTGCGACGTTCCAGGTAATCACACGTTCCACCTGTTCCGCCTGGACTACTGCGACGTTCCAGGTAATCACACGTTCTACCTGGACTACTGCGACGTTCCAGGTAATCACACGTTCCGCCTGCGACGTTCCAGGTAATCACACGTTCCGCCTGCGACGTTCCAGGTAATCACCCGTTCCGCCTGGACTACTGCGACGTTCCAGGTAATCACACGTTCCGCCTGGACTACTGCGACGTTCCAGGTAATCACACGTTCTGCCTGCGACGTTCCAGGTAATCACACGTTCCACCTCGACTACTGCGACGTTCCAGTTAATCACACGGTCCGCCTGCGACGTTCCAGGTAATCACACGTTCCGCCTGGACTACTGCGACGTTCCAGGTAATCACACGTTCCGCCTGGACTACTGCGACGTTCCAGGTAATCACACGTTCCACCTGGACTACTGCGACGTTCCAGGTAATCACACGTTCCGCCTGCGACGTTCCAGGTAATCACACATTTCGCCTGCGACGTTCCAGTTAATCACACGTTCCACCTGGACTACTGCGACGTTCCAGGTAATCACACGTTCCACCTGGACTACTGCGACGTTCCAGGTAATCACACGTTCCGCCTGGACTACTGCGACGTTCCAGGTAATCACACGTTCCGCCTGGACTACTGCGACGTTCCAGGTAATCACACGTTCTGCCTGCGACGTTCCAGTTAATCACACGTTCCGCCTGCGACGTTCCAGGTAATCACACGTTCCGCCTGCGACGTTCCAGGTAATCACACGTTCCGCCTGCGAAGTTCCAGGTAATCACACGTTCCGCCTGGACTACTGCGACGTTCCAGGTAATCACACGTTCCGCCTGGACTACTGCGACGTTCCAGGTAATCACACGTTCCACCTGCGACGTTCCAGGTAATCACACGTTCCACCTGTTCCACCTGGACTACTGCGACGTTCCACGTAATCACACGTTCCACCTGGACTACTGCGACGTTCCAGGTAATCACACGTTCCACCTGGACTACTGCGACGTTCCAGGTAATCACACGTTCCACCTGCGACGTTCCAGGTAATCACACGTTCTGCCTGCGACGTTCCAGGTAATCACACGTTCCACCTGGACTACTGCGACGTTCCAGGTAATCACACGTTCCACCTGTTCCGCCTGGACTACTGCGACGTTCCAGGTAATCACACGTTCCGCCTGGACTACTGCGACGTTCCAGGTAATCACACGTTCTACCTGCGACGTTCCAGGTAATCACACGTTCTACCTGCGACGTTCCAGGTAATCACACGTTCCGCCTGCGACGTTCCAGGTAATCACACGTTCTGCCTGCGACGTTCCAGGTAATCACACGTTCCACCTGGACTACTGCGACGTTCCAGGTAATCACACGTTCCGCCTGGACTACTGCGACGTTCCAGGTAATCACACGTTCCGCCTGTTCCGCCTGGACTACTGCGACGTTCCAGATAACCCTAACCCTTATTAAAATAAAGAACCTTTAGTTTAATAAATAAAGAACCTTTAATAGACATAGAACCTTTACTAAAGAACCTTAATATTAAATGGAACCCTGTCTGTGTTTCAGACGGAAAGACCCTCCAGCTGATCAGATCCTCAGACCAGCACAGATCCAGTCTGCTGAAGGTGGACTACATCAAGGTAAGACCAGGACCCACATAGAACCAGGACCCACATAGAACCAGGACCCAGATAGACCAGGACCCAGATAGACCAGGACCCAGATAGACCAGGACCCAGATAGACCAGGACCCACATAGACCAGGACCCAGATAGAAACAGGACCCAGATAGAACCAGGACCCACATAGAACCAGAGTCCTGATTATAACCTGTTGTGGTCTTGCAGGCGGACCCTGGAGGACCCGGTTTCCAGACGCTGTTCAACAACACGGAGCAAACCCTGAAGGTGGGTCCATGTAGACCTGATCGATCCAGACCTGATAGATCCAGACCTGATGTTCTCAGATGTTCTCAGATGTTCTCATATGTTCTCAGGTGTTCTCAGATGTTCTCAGATGTTCTCAGGTGTTCTCAGGTGTTCTCATGTGTTCTCATGTGTTCTTAGATGTTCTCAGGTGTTCTCAGGTGTTCTCAGATGTTCTCAGGTGTTCTTAGATGTTCTCAGGTGTTCTCAGGTGTTCTCAGGTGTTCTCAGGTGTTCTTAGATGTTCTCAGATGTTCTCATATGTTCTCAGGTGTTCTCATGTGTTCTTAGATGTTCTCAGATGTTCTCAGGTGTTTTCAGATGTTCTCAGGTGTTCTCAGATGTTCTCATATGTTCTCAGGTGTTCTCATGTGTTCTTAGATGTTCTCAGATGTTCTCAGGTGTTCTTAGATGTTCTCAGGTGTTCTCAGGTGTTCTTAGATGTTCTCATGTGTTCTCAGGTGTTCTCAGATGTTCTCAGGTGTTCTTAGATGTTCTCAGGTGTTCTCATGTGTTCTCAGGTGTTCTCAGGTGTTCTCAGGTGTTCTTAGATGTTCTCAGGTGTTCTCATGTGTTCTCAGGTGTTCTCAGATGTTCTCAGGTGTTCTTAGGTGTTCTTAGATGTTCTCAGATGTTCTCAGGTGTTCTTAGGTGTTCTTAGATGTTCTCAGATGTTCTCAGGTGTTCTCAGGTGTTCTCAGATGATCTCAGGTGTTCTCAGGTGTTCTTAGATGTTTTCAGGTGTTCTCAGGTGTTCTTGGGTGTTCTCAGATGTTCTCAGGTGTTCTTAGGTGTTCTTAGATGTTCTCAGGTGTTCTTAGATGTTTTCAGGTGTTCTCAGGTGTTCTCAGGTGTTCTCAGATGTTCTCAGGTGTTCTCATGTGTTCTCAGGTGTTCTCAGATGTTCTCAGGTGTTCTCAGATGTTCTCAGGTGTTCTTAGGTGTTCTTAGATGTTCTCAGATGTTCTCAGGTGTTTTCAGATGTTCTCAGGTGTTCTTAGGTGTTCTTAGATGTTCTCAGGTGTTTTCAGATGTTCTCAGATGTTCTCAGGTGTTCTCAGATGTTCTCAGGTGTTCTTAGGTGTTCTCAGATGTTCTCAGATGTTCTCAGATGATCTCAGGTGTTCTTAGATGTTCTCAGGTGTTCTCAGGTGTTCTCAGGTGTTCTTAGATGTTCTCAGATGTTCTCAGATGATCTCAGGTGTTCTTAGATGTTCTCAGGTGTTCTCAGGTGTTCTCAGGTGTTCTTAGATGTTCTCAGGTGTTTTCAGATGTTCTCAGATGTTCTCAGGTGTTCTCAGATGTTCTCAGATGTTCTCAGATGTTCTCAGGTGTTCTCAGATGTTCTCAGATGATCTCAGGTGTTCTTAGATGTTCTCAGGTGTTCTCATATGTTCTCAGGTGTTTTCAGATGTTCTCAGATGTTCTCAGGTGTTCTCAGGTGTTCTTAGATGTTCTCAGATGTTCTCAGATGTTCTCAGGTGTTCTCAGATGTTCTCAGGTGTTCTCAGGTGTTCTCAGGTGTTCTTAGATGTTCTCAGATGTTCTCAGATGTTCTCAGATGTTCTCAGGTGTTCTCAGATGTTCTCAGATGATCTCAGGTGTTCTTAGATGTTCTCAGGTGTTCTCATATGTTCTCAGGTGTTTTCAGATGTTTTCAGATGTTCTCAGGTGTTCTCAGGTGTTCTTAGATGTTCTCAGATGTTCTCAGATGTTCTCAGGTGTTCTCAGGTGTTCTTAGATGTTCTCAGATGTTCTCAGATGTTCTCAGGTGCTCTCAGATGTTCTCAGATGTTCTCAGGTGTTCTCAGGTGTTCTCAGATGATCTCAGGTGTTCTCAGGTGTTCTTAGATGTTCTCAGGTGTTCTCAGATGTTCTCAGGTGCTCTCAGATGTTCTCAGATGTTCTCAGGTGTTCTCAGGTGTTCTCAGATGTTCTCAGATGTTCTCAGATGTTCTCAGGTGTTCTCAGATGTTCTCAGGTGTTATCAGATGTTCTCAGGTGTTCTCAGGTGTTACAGTTCTTGACCTGCTGGTTCTAGGTGGAGTTCTCCTCTCTCGACTTCCTTCTTCATACTAAAGCTCTTCTGTCGACCATCAACTACCTGAACAGCATCGTTCCGCCGCAGCTCAGCGCCGCTCGAGAACCGGACTCCAAGCGGCAGGTGGAGAAGGCGGGGCAAAGCAGGACAGGTGAGTCCAGAGGAGGCGGGGCAAAGCGGGACAGGTGAGTCCAGCTGTCAATCACAGGTGAGTCAGTGTGACAGGAAGTCTCACCTGTCTGCTTCCTCCTCAGCATCTAAAGACGCTGCGGACGGCGGCGTGTTCAGCTTCAAGCTCTTCGCCATGTTGGGCTGTTTCCACGTGGAGGTGTGTGACGACCGCCGCAGCATCGCTGACATCAGAGTGACAGGTATGATGTCATCACCCTAACCCATCACCTGTATGATGTCATCACCCTAACCCGTCACCTGTATGATGTCATTAAACCCTAACCCGTCACCTGTATGATGTCATCACCCTAACCCGTCACCTGTATGATGTCATCACCCTAACCCGTCACCTGTATGATGTCATTAAACCCTAACCCGTCACCTGTATGATGTCATCACCCTAACCCGTCACCTGTATGATGTCATCACCCTAACCCGTCACCTGTATGATGTCATCACCCTAACCCGTCACCTATATGATGTCATCACCCTAACCCATCACCTGTATGATGTCATCACCCTAACCCGCCACCTGTATGATGTCATAGGGATCGATGCCTCGGTGACGGTCCAGGTGAAGCAGACCGAGGTCTTCGCTCGGCTCAGAGACATCGTGGTCACCGATGTGAACCCCAAAACCATCCACAAGAAGGTCTGTCTGAAGACCAGGACCAGGACTGACCGGGATCAGGACTGACCGGGATCAGGACTGACCAGGACTGACCGGGATCAGGACTGACCAGGACTGACCGGGACTGACCAG
>NC_070578.1:43825789-43873289 GCF_027409825.1 Scomber japonicus | reverse complement strand
TCTGACCTACAGACACTCTGACCTACAGACACTCTGACCTACAGACACTCTGACCTACAGACACTGACTCTGACCTACAGACACTCTGACCTACAGACACTGACTCTGACCTACAGACACTGACTCTGACCTACAGACACTCTGACCTACAGACACTCTGACCTACAGATACTCTGACCTACAGACACTCTGACCTACAGATACTCTGACCTACAGACACTGACTCTGACCTACAGACACTGACTCTGACCTACAGACACTCTGACCTACAGACACTGACTCTGACCTACAGATACTCTGACCTACAGACACTCTGACCTACAGATACTCTGACCTACAGACACTGACTCTGACCTACAGACACTGACTCTGACCTACAGACACTCTGACCTACAGACACTGACTCTGACCTACAGATACTCTGACCTACAGACACTCTGACCTACAGATACTCTGACCTACAGACACTGACTCTGACCTACAGACACTGACTCTGACCTACAGACACTCTAACCTACAGACACTCTAACCTACAGACACTCTGACCTACAGACACTGACTCTGACCTACAGACACTCTGACCTACAGACACTGACTCTAACCTACAGACACTCTGACCTACAGACACTCTAACCTACAGACACTCTGACCTACAGACACTCTGACCTACAGACACTCTGACCTACAGACACTGACTCTGACCTACAGACACTGACTCTGACCTACAGACACTCTGACCTACAGACACTCTGACCTACAGACACTCTAACCTACAGACACTCTGACCTACAGACACTCTGACCTACAGACACTGACTCTGACCTACAGACACTCTGACCTACAGACACTCTGACCTACAGACACTCTGACCTACAGACACTGACTCTGACCTACAGACACTCTGACCTACAGACACTCTAACCTACAGACACTCTGACCTACAGACACTCTGACCTACAGACACTCTGACCTACAGACACTCTGACCTACAGACACTCTAACCTACAGACACTCTGACCTACTGACACTCTGACCTACAGACACTGACTCTGACCTACAGACACTCTGACCTACAGACACTGACTCTGACCTACAGACACTGACTCTGACCTACAGACACTCTGACCTACAGACACTCTGACCTACAGATACTCTGACCTACAGACACTCTGACCTACAGATACTCTGACCTACAGACACTGACTCTGACCTACAGACACTGACTCTGACCTACAGACACTCTGACCTACAGACACTGACTCTGACCTACAGATACTCTGACCTACAGACACTCTGACCTACAGATACTCTGACCTACAGACACTGACTCTGACCTACAGACACTGACTCTGACCTACAGACACTCTGACCTACAGACACTGACTCTGACCTACAGACACTCTGACCTACAGACACTGACTCTGACCTACAGACACTCTGACCTACAGACACTGACTCTGACCTACAGACACTGACTCTGACCTACAGACACTCTGACCTACAGACACTCTAACCTACAGACACTCTGACCTACAGACACTCTGACCTACAGACACTCTGACCTACAGACACTCTGACCTACAGACACTGACTCTGACCTACAGACACTCTGACCTACAGACACTGACTCTGACCTACAGATACTCTGACCTACAGACACTCTGACCTACAGATACTCTGACCTACAGACACTGACTCTGACCTACAGACACTGACTCTGACCTACAGACACTCTAACCTACAGACACTCTAACCTACAGACACTCTGACCTACAGACACTCTAACCTACAGACACTCTGACCTACAGACACTCTAACCTACAGACACTCTGACCTACAGACACTCTGACCTACAGACACTCTGACCTACAGATACTCTGACCTACAGACACTCTGACCTACAGATACTCTGACCTACAGACACTGACTCTGACCTACAGACACTGACTCTGACCTACAGACACTCTGACCTACAGACACTGACTCTGACCTACAGATACTCTGACCTACAGACACTCTGACCTACAGATACTCTGACCTACAGACACTGACTCTGACCTACAGACACTGACTCTGACCTACAGACACTCTGACCTACAGACACTGACTCTGACCTACAGACACTCTGACCTACAGACACTGACTCTGACCTACAGACACTCTGACCTACAGACACTGACTCTGACCTACAGACACTGACTCTGACCTACAGACACTCTGACCTACAGACACTCTGACCTACAGACACTCTGACCTACAGACACTCTGACCTACAGACACTGACTCTGACCTACAGACACTCTGACCTACAGACACTCTAACCTATAGACACTCTGACCTACAGACACTCTGACCTACAGACACTCTGACCTACAGACACTGACTCTGACCTACAGACACTCTGACCTACAGACACTCTGACCTACAGACACTGACTCTGACCTACAGACACTGACTCTGACCTACAGACACTCTGACCTACAGACACTGACTCTGACCTACAGATACTCTGACCTACAGACACTCTGACCTACAGATACTCTGACCTACAGACACTGACTCTGACCTACAGACACTGACTCTGACCTACAGACACTCTGACCTACAGACACTGACTCTGACCTACAGACACTCTGACCTACAGACACTGACTCTGACCTACAGACACTCTGACCTACAGACACTGACTCTGACCTACAGACACTGACTCTGACCTACAGACACTCTGACCTACAGACACTCTAACCTACAGACACTCTGACCTACAGACACTCTGACCTACAGACACTCTGACCTACAGACACTGACTCTGACCTACAGACACTCTGACCTACAGACACTGACTCTGACCTACAGATACTCTGACCTACAGACACTCTGACCTACAGATACTCTGACCTACAGACACTGACTCTGACCTACAGACACTGACTCTGACCTACAGACACTCTAACCTACAGACACTCTAACCTACAGACACTCTGACCTACAGACACTCTGACCTACAGACACTCTGACCTACTGACACTCTAACCTACAGACACTGACACTCTGACCTACAGACACTGACTCTGACCTACAGACACTGACTCTGACCTACAGACACTCTGACCTACAGACACTGACTCTGACCTACAGACACTCTGACCTACAGACACTCTGACCTACAGACACTCTGACCTACAGACACTGACTCTGACCTACAGACACTGACTCTGACCTACAGACACTCTGACCTACAGACACTGACACTCTGACCTACAGACACTCTGACCTACAGACACTGACACTCTGACCTACAGACACTCTGACCTACAGACACTGACTCTGACCTACAGACACTCTGACCTACAGACACTCTGACCTACAGACACTCTAACCTACAGACACTGACTCTGACCTACAGATACTCTGACCTACAGACACTCTGACCTACAGACACTGACTCTGACCTACAGACACTGACTCTGACCTACAGACACTCTGACCTACAGACACTGATTCTGACCTACAGACACTCTGACCTACAGACACTCTGACCTACTGACACTCTGACCTACAGACACTGACTCTGACCTACAGACACTCTGACCTACAGACACTCTGACCTACAGACACTCTGACCTACAGACACTGACTCTGACCTACAGACACTCTGACCTACAGACACTAACTCTGACCTACAGACACTCTGACCTACAGACACTGACTCTGACCTACAGACACTGACTCTGACCTACAGACACTCTGACCTACAGACACTCTGACCTACAGATACTCTGACCTACAGACACTGACTCTAACCTACAGACACTCTGACCTACAGACACTCTGACCTACAGACACTCTGACCTACAGACACTCTGACCTACAGACACTGACTCTGACCTACAGACACTCTGACCTACAGACACTCTAACCTATAGACACTCTGACCTACAGACACTCTGACCTACAGACACTCTGACCTACAGACACTGACTCTGACCTACAGACACTCTGACCTACAGACACTCTGACCTACTGACACTCTAACCTACAGACACTGACTCTGACCTACAGACACTCTGACCTACAGACACTCTGACCTACAGACACTCTGACCTACTGACACTCTAACCTACAGACACTCTGACCTACAGACACTGACTCTGACCTACAGACACTGACTCTGACCTACAGACACTCTGACCTACAGACACTGACTCTGACCTACAGACACTCTGACCTACAGACACTCTGACCTACAGACACTCTAACCTACAGACACTCTGACCTACAGACACTGACTCTGACCTACAGACACTCTGACCTACAGACTCTGACCTACAGACACTCTGACCTACAGACACTGACTCTGACCTACAGACACTCTGACCTACAGACACTCTGACCTACAGACACTCTAACCTACTGACACTCTGACCTACAGACACTGACTCTGACCTACAGACACTCTGACCTTCAGACACTCTGACCTACAGACACTGACTCTGACCTACAGACACTCTGACCTACAGACACTGACTCTGACCTACAGACACTCTGACCTACAGACACTCTGACCTACAGACACTCTGACCTACAGACACTCTAACCTACTGACACTCTGACCTACAGACACTGACTCTGACCTACAGACACTCTGACCTACAGACACTCTGACCTACAGACACTGACTCTAACCTACAGACACTCTGACCTACAGACACTCTGACCTACAGACACTCTGACCTACTGACACTCTGACCTACAGACACTCTGACCTACAGACACTCTGACCTACAGACACTCTAACCTACAGACACTCTGACCTACTGACACTCTGACCTACAGACACTGACTCTGACCTACAGACACTGACTCTGACCTACAGACACTCTGACCTACAGATACTCTGACCTACAGACACTGACTCTGACCTACAGACACTGACTCTGACCTACAGACACTCTGACCTACAGACACTGACTCTGACCTACAGATACTCTGACCTACAGACACTCTGACCTACAGATACTCTGACCTACAGACACTGACTCTGACCTACAGACACTGACTCTGACCTACAGACACTCTAACCTACAGACACTCTAACCTACAGACACTCTGACCTACAGACACTCTAACCTACAGACACTCTGACCTACAGACACTCTAACCTACAGACACTCTGACCTACAGACACTCTGACCTACAGACACTCTGACCTACAGACACTGACTCTGACCTACAGACACTGACTCTGACCTACAGACACTCTGACCTACAGACACTCTGACCTACAGACACTCTAACCTACAGACACTCTGACCTACAGACACTCTGACCTACAGACACTGACTCTGACCTACAGACACTCTGACCTACAGACACTCTGACCTACAGACACTCTGACCTACAGACACTGACTCTGACCTACAGACACTCTGACCTACAGACACTCTAACCTACAGACACTCTGACCTACAGACACTCTGACCTACAGACACTCTGACCTACAGACACTCTAACCTACAGACACTCTGACCTACTGACACTCTGACCTACAGACACTGACTCTGACCTACAGACACTCTGACCTACAGACACTGACTCTGACCTACAGACACTGACTCTGACCTACAGACACTCTGACCTACAGACACTCTGACCTACAGATACTCTGACCTACAGACACTCTGACCTACAGATACTCTGACCTACAGACACTGACTCTGACCTACAGACACTGACTCTGACCTACAGACACTCTGACCTACAGACACTGACTCTGACCTACAGATACTCTGACCTACAGACACTCTGACCTACAGATACTCTGACCTACAGACACTGACTCTGACCTACAGACACTGACTCTGACCTACAGACACTCTGACCTACAGACACTGACTCTGACCTACAGACACTCTGACCTACAGACACTGACTCTGACCTACAGACACTCTGACCTACAGACACTGACTCTGACCTACAGACACTGACTCTGACCTACAGACACTGACTCTGACCTACAGACACTGACTCTGACCTACAGACACTCTAACCTACAGACACTCTGACCTACAGACACTCTGACCTACAGACACTCTGACCTACAGACACTCTGACCTACAGACACTCTAACCTACAGACACTCTGACCTACTGACACTCTGACCTACAGACACTGACTCTGACCTACAGACACTGACTCTGACCTACAGACACTCTGACCTACAGATACTCTGACCTACAGACACTGACTCTGACCTACAGACACTGACTCTGACCTACAGACACTCTGACCTACAGACACTGACTCTGACCTACAGATACTCTGACCTACAGACACTCTGACCTACAGATACTCTGACCTACAGACACTGACTCTGACCTACAGACACTGACTCTGACCTACAGACACTCTAACCTACAGACACTCTAACCTACAGACACTCTGACCTACAGACACTCTGACCTACAGACACTCTGACCTACAGACACTCTAACCTACAGACACTCTGACCTACAGACACTCTGACCTACAGACACTCTGACCTACAGATACTCTGACCTACAGACACTCTGACCTACAGATACTCTGACCTACAGACACTGACTCTGACCTACAGACACTGACTCTGACCTACAGACACTCTGACCTACAGACACTGACTCTGACCTACAGATACTCTGACCTACAGACACTCTGACCTACAGATACTCTGACCTACAGACACTGACTCTGACCTACAGACACTGACTCTGACCTACAGACACTCTGACCTACAGACACTGACTCTGACCTACAGACACTCTGACCTACAGACACTGACTCTGACCTACAGACACTCTGACCTACAGACACTGACTCTGACCTACAGACACTGACTCTGACCTACAGACACTCTGACCTACAGACACTCTGACCTACAGACACTCTGACCTACAGACACTGACTCTGACCTACAGACACTCTGACCTACAGACACTCTAACCTATAGACACTCTGACCTACAGACACTCTGACCTACAGACACTCTGACCTACAGACACTGACTCTGACCTACAGACACTCTGACCTACAGACACTCTGACCTACAGACACTGACTCTGACCTACAGACACTCTGACCTACAGACACTCTGACCTACTGACACTCTAACCTACAGACACTGACACTCTGACCTACAGACACTGACTCTGACCTACAGACACTGACTCTGACCTACAGACACTCTGACCTACAGACACTGACTCTGACCTACAGACACTCTGACCTACAGACACTCTGACCTACAGACACTCTGACCTACAGACACTCTGACCTACAGACACTGACTCTGACCTACAGACACTGACTCTGACCTACAGACACTCTGACCTACAGACACTGACACTCTGACCTACAGACACTCTGACCTACAGACACTGACACTCTGACCTACAGACACTCTGACCTCCAGACACTGACTCTGACCTACAGACACTCTGACCTACAGACACTCTGACCTACAGACACTCTAACCTACAGACACTGACTCTGACCTACAGATACTCTGACCTACAGACACTCTGACCTACAGACACTGACTCTGACCTACAGACACTGACTCTGACCTACAGACACTCTGACCTACAGACACTGATTCTGACCTACAGACACTCTGACCTACAGACACTCTGACCTACTGACACTCTGACCTACAGACACTGACTCTAACCTACAGACACTCTGACCTACAGACACTCTGACCTACAGACACTCTGACCTACAGACACTGACTCTGACCTACAGACACTCTGACCTACAGACACTCTGACCTACAGACACTAACTCTGACCTACAGACACTCTGACCTACAGACACTGACTCTGACCTACAGACACTGACTCTGACCTACAGACACTCTGACCTACAGACACTCTGACCTACAGATACTCTGACCTACAGACACTGACTCTAACCTACAGACACTCTGACCTACAGACACTCTGACCTACAGACACTCTGACCTACAGACACTCTGACCTACAGACACTGACTCTGACCTACAGACACTCTGACCTACAGACACTTTAACCTATAGACACTCTGACCTACAGACACTCTGACCTACAGACACTCTGACCTACAGACACTGACTCTGACCTACAGACACTCTGACCTACAGACACTCTGACCTACTGACACTCTAACCTACAGACACTGATTCTGACCTACAGACACTCTGACCTACAGACACTCTGACCTACAGACACTCTGACCTACTGACACTCTAACCTACAGACACTCTGACCTACAGACACTGACTCTGACCTACAGACACTGACTCTGACCTACAGACACTCTGACCTACAGACACTGACTCTGACCTACAGACACTCTGACCTACAGACACTCTGACCTACAGACACTCTAACCTACAGACACTCTGACCTACAGACACTGACTCTGACCTACAGACACTCTGACCTACAGACTCTGACCTACAGACACTCTGACCTACAGACACTGACTCTGACCTACAGACACTCTGACCTACAGACACTCTGACCTACAGACACTCTAACCTACTGACACTCTGACCTACAGACACTGACTCTGACCTACAGACACTCTGACCTTCAGACACTCTGACCTACAGACACTGACTCTGACCTACAGACACTCTGACCTACAGACACTGACTCTGACCTACAGACACTCTGACCTACAGACACTCTGACCTACAGACACTCTGACCTACAGACACTCTAACCTACTGACACTCTGACCTACAGACACTGACTCTGACCTACAGACACTCTGACCTACAGACACTCTGACCTACAGACACTGACTCTAACCTACAGACACTCTGACCTACAGACACTCTGACCTACAGACACTCTGACCTACAGACACTGACTCTGACCTACAGACACTCTGACCTACAGACACTGACTCTGACCTACAGACACTCTGACCTACAGACACTGACTCTGACCTACAGACACTGACTCTGACCTACAGACACTGACTCTGACCTACAGACACTGACTCTGACCTACAGACACTCTAACCTACAGACACTCTGACCTACAGACACTCTGACCTACAGACACTCTGACCTACAGACACTCTAACCTACAGACACTCTGACCTACTGACACTCTGACCTACAGACACTGACTCTGACCTACAGACACTGACTCTGACCTACAGACACTCTGACCTACAGATACTCTGACCTACAGACACTGACTCTGACCTACAGACACTGACTCTGACCTACAGACACTCTGACCTACAGACACTGACTCTGACCTACAGATACTCTGACCTACAGACACTCTGACCTACAGATACTCTGACCTACAGACACTGACTCTGACCTACAGACACTGACTCTGACCTACAGACACTCTAACCTACAGACACTCTAACCTACAGACACTCTGACCTACAGACACTCTAACCTACAGACACTCTGACCTACAGACACTCTAACCTACAGACACTCTGACCTACAGACACTCTGACCTACAGACACTCTGACCTACAGATACTCTGACCTACAGACACTCTGACCTACAGATACTCTGACCTACAGACACTGACTCTGACCTACAGACACTGACTCTGACCTACAGACACTCTGACCTACAGACACTGACTCTGACCTACAGATACTCTGACCTACAGACACTCTGACCTACAGATACTCTGACCTACAGACACTGACTCTGACCTACAGACACTGACTCTGACCTACAGACACTCTGACCTACAGACACTGACTCTGACCTACAGACACTCTGACCTACAGACACTGACTCTGACCTACAGACACTCTGACCTACAGACACTGACTCTGACCTACAGACACTGACTCTGACCTACAGACACTCTGACCTACAGACACTCTGACCTACAGACACTCTGACCTACAGACACTGACTCTGACCTACAGACACTCTGACCTACAGACACTCTAACCTATAGACACTCTGACCTACAGACACTCTGACCTACAGACACTCTGACCTACAGACACTGACTCTGACCTACAGACACTCTGACCTACAGACACTCTGACCTACAGACACTGACTCTGACCTACAGACACTCTGACCTACAGACACTCTGACCTACTGACACTCTAACCTACAGACACTGACACTCTGACCTACAGACACTGACTCTGACCTACAGACACTGACTCTGACCTACAGACACTCTGACCTACAGACACTGACTCTGACCTACAGACACTCTGACCTACAGACACTCTGACCTACAGACACTCTGACCTACAGACACTCTGACCTACAGACACTGACTCTGACCTACAGACACTGACTCTGACCTACAGACACTCTGACCTACAGACACTGACACTCTGACCTACAGACACTCTGACCTACAGACACTGACACTCTGACCTACAGACACTCTGACCTCCAGACACTGACTCTGACCTACAGACACTCTGACCTACAGACACTCTGACCTACAGACACTCTAACCTACAGACACTGACTCTGACCTACAGATACTCTGACCTACAGACACTCTGACCTACAGACACTGACTCTGACCTACAGACACTGACTCTGACCTACAGACACTCTGACCTACAGACACTGATTCTGACCTACAGACACTCTGACCTACTGACACTCTGACCTACAGACACTGACTCTGACCTACAGACACTCTGACCTACAGACACTCTGACCTACAGACACTGACTCTGACCTACAGACACTCTGACCTACAGACACTCTGACCTACAGACACTAACTCTGACCTACAGACACTCTGACCTACAGACACTGACTCTGACCTACAGACACTGACTCTGACCTACAGACACTCTGACCTACAGACACTCTGACCTACAGATACTCTGACCTACAGACACTGACTCTAACCTACAGACACTCTGACCTACAGACACTCTGACCTACAGACACTCTGACCTACAGACACTGACTCTGACCTACAGACACTCTGACCTACAGACACTCTAACCTATAGACACTCTGACCTACAGACACTCTGACCTACAGACACTCTGACCTACAGACACTGACTCTGACCTACAGACACTCTGACCTACAGACACTCTGACCTACAGACACTCTAACCTACAGACACTGACTCTGACCTACAGACACTCTGACCTACAGACACTCTGACCTACAGACACTCTGACCTACTGACACTCTAACCTACAGACACTCTGACCTACAGACACTGACTCTGACCTACAGACACTGACTCTGACCTACAGACACTCTGACCTACAGACACTGACTCTGACCTACAGACACTCTGACCTACAGACACTCTGACCTACAGACACTCTAACCTACAGACACTCTGACCTACAGACTCTGACCTACAGACACTCTGACCTACAGACACTGACTCTGACCTACAGACACTCTGACCTACAGACACTCTGACCTACAGACACTCTAACCTACTGACACTCTGACCTACAGACACTGACTCTGACCTACAGACACTCTGACCTTCAGACACTCTGACCTACAGACACTGACTCTGACCTACAGACACTCTGACCTACAGACACTGACTCTGACCTACAGACACTGACTCTGACCTACAGACACTCTGACCTACAGACACTCTGACCTACAGACACTGACTCTGACCTACAGACACTCTGACCTACAGACACTCTGACCTACAGATACTCTGACCTACAGACACTGACTCTGACCTACAGACACTCTGACCTACAGACACTGTCTCTGACCTACAGACACTCTGACCTACAGATACTCTGACCTACAGACACTCTGACCTACAGACACTCTGACCTACAGACACTGACTCTGACCTACAGACACTCTGACCTACAGACACTCTGACCTACAGACACTCTGACCTACAGACACTGACTCTAACCTACAGACACTCTGACCTACAGACACTGACTCTAACCTACAGACACTCTGACCTACAGACACTCTGACCTACAGACACTCTGACCTACAGACACTGACTCTAACCTACAGACACTCTGACCTACAGACACTCTGACCTACAGACACTCTAACCTACAGACACTGACTCTGACCTACAGATACTCTGACCTACAGACACTCTGACCTACAGATACTCTGACCTACAGACACTGACTCTGACCTACAGATACTCTGACCTACAGACACTCTGACCTACAGACACTCTGACCTACAGACACTCTGACCTACAGACACTGACTCTGACCTACAGACACTCTGACCTACAGACACTCTGACCTACAGATACTCTGACCTACAGACACTGACTCTGACCTACAGACACTGACTCTGACCTACAGACACTCTGACCTACAGACACTGACTCTGACCTACAGACACTCTGACCTACAGACACTCTGACCTACAGACACTGTCTCTGACCTACAGACACTCTGACCTACAGATACTCTGACCTACAGACACTGACTCTGACCTACAGACACTCTGACCTACAGACACTCTGACCTACAGACACTCTAACCTACAGACACTGACTCTGACCTACAGACACTCTGACCTACAGACACTCTGACCTACAGACACTCTGACCTACAGACACTCTGACCTACAGACACTGTCTCTGACCTACAGACACTCTGACCTACAGACACTCTGACCTACAGACACTCTGACCTACAGACACTCTGACCTACAGACACCGTGCTGACGTGTGATTGGTCCACAGACAGCGTGCTGACGTGTGATTGGTCCACAGGTGATCCTGACCCTGAAGAAGGCGGGACCTTTCCTCGACCTCCACGTGTCTCATTTAGGAATCGACACCAAGGTCAGGAAGTACGACATGTGCTCCACCGCCTACATCCGCCAGATCAGCATGAAGAGCCTGGAGTTCAAAGGTCAGACCCTAACCCCTCAGACCCTTACCCTAACCCTAGCCTGGAGTTCAAAGGTCAGCCTCAGACCCTAACCCTAACCCTAGCCTGGAGGTCAAAGGTCAGCCTCAGACCCTAACCCCTCAGACCCTAACCCTAACCCTAGCCTGGAGTTCAAAGGTCAGACCCTAACCCTAACCCCTCAGACCCTAACCCTAGCCTGGAGTTCAAAGGGCAGCCTCAGACCCTAACCCTAACCCTAGCCTGGAGGTCAAAGGTCAGCCTCAGACCCTAACCCCTCAGACCCTAACCCTAACCCTAGCCTGGAGTTCAAAGGTCAGACCCTAACCCTAACCCCTCAGACCCTAACCCTAGCCTGGAGTTCAAAGGGCAGCCTCAGACCCTAACCCTAACCCTAGCCTGGAGGTCAAAGGTCAGCCTCAGACCCTAACCCTAACCCTAGCCTGGAGGTCAAAGGTCAGCCTCAGACCCTAACCCCTCAGACCCTAACCCTAACCCTAGCCTGGAGTTCAAAGGTCAGACCCTAACCCTAACCCCTCAGACCCTAACCCTAGCCTGGAGTTCAAAGGGCAGCCTCAGACCCTAACCCTAACCCTAGCCTGGAGGTCAAAGGTCAGCCTCAGACCCTAACCCTAACCCTAACCCTAGCCTGGAGTTCAAAGGTCAGCCTCAGACCCTAACCCTAACCCTAACCCTAGCCTGGAGTTCAAAGGTCAGCCTCAGACCCTAACCCTAACCCTAGCCTGGAGTTCAAAGGTCAGCCTCAGACCCTAACCCTGATGTCGTGTTTCAGACTCGAGTGGAGAGCCGCTGTGTCTCATCAGCTCTTTGGTGGAATCTGGAGCCGAGCTGCTCAAAGTGCAGTACTGCAAGGTGATGACATCACTACATGACATCATTACATGACATCACTACATGACATCACTACATGACATCACTACATGATAACTCTACATGACATCACTACATGACATCACTTCATGATAACTCTACATGACATCACTACATGACGTCACTTCATGATAACTCTATATGACATCACTACATGACATCACTACATGACATCACTACATGACATCACTACATGACATCACTACATGACATCATGTGCAGACCTGTTGATGCTCTCACAGTGTATCTTGTTTTTTTGTGTGTGTGATCATGTGATGTTTGGTTCAGAGCGGCCATGTTGAATCTGTGTGATCATGTGATGTTTGGTTCAGAGCGGCCATGTTGAATCTGTTCAGGGTCACATGACTAAAATCATCATGATCGTTTCCTCAGGCCGACCGAACGGGACCAAACTTCTCCTCCATCTACAAGAACACGGAGCAGATGATCAACGTCAGTAACACACACACACACACACACACACACACACAGTAAAACACACACACACACACACACACACACACACACACACACACACACACACATACACACACACACACATTAACACACAGTAACACACACACATACACACACACACACACACACACACACACACACAGTAACACACACACACATACACACACACACACACACACACATTAACACACACACACACAGTAACACACACACACAGTAACACACACACACACAGTAAAACACACACACACACACACACACACACACACACACACACACACACACATACACACACACACACATTAACACACAGTAACACACACACATACACACACACACACACACACACACAGTAACACACACACACACAGTAACACACACACACACACACAGTAACACACACACACACACACACACACACACAGTAACACACACACACAGTAACACACACACACACAGTAACACACACACACATACACACACACAGTAACACACACACACACACACAGTAACACACACACACAGTAAAACACATACACACACACACACACAGATGTGTGTAAAACTGAAACCTCCCCTAACCCTAACCCAAACTCCAGGTGACCTTCTCGTCTCTGGACTTCCTGCTCCACACGGAGGCTCTGCTGTCAGCCATCAACTTCCTGTCGGCAGCGCTGTCGCCCGGCGGCGTTTCCTCTCCAGAGGAGGAAGTCAGGCTGAAGCCGGACGGCAGCAAGGCGGCGTCGGCCAGATCCGGTCAGTATGAGACACGCTGAGATACGAGCCGACTCCCTGACCCTCTAAAGACTGACCTGTAATCTGTTTCCTGTCAGCCGCCCCGGCGTCGCCCGCAGACAGCGAGGTCATCGACTTCAAGGTGATGATGACGCTGGGAGCCTTCAACGTGCTGGTGTGCGACCAGAGCTGCAACATGGCCGACATCAAGATCCAAGGTACCGTACCCCGAACCCTCGTCACACCAGCACCCTGTAACCCTGCAGCAGCTTGGCCTGCGACCGCGTCTTTAAATGTCAGGTTTCCTTGCTGAAGCTGATTCGACTGATGTCCTTGAACGTGTCCGCAGGTATTAACGGCTCTCTGCTGATGCAAGGAGCGCAGACGCATCTGTCCGCCCGACTCAGAGACTTCCTGGTTCTCAACGTCGATCCCAAAAGCATCCACAAGAAGGTCAGTCGCTGGTCTTCCTGCGTTGATGTTGAGAAGTAAAGTTTCCCAGGGTCGGTTCTCTCTAGACCCGACCCTGGTGCTCTGTGAAGGGTCCGAGGGTCCGAGGGTCCGAGGCTTCGAGGCTTCGAGGGTTCGAGGGTTCGAGGGTTCGAGGGTTCGAGGCTTCGAGGGTTCGAGGGTTCGAGGGTTCGAGGCTTCGAGGCTTCGAGGCTTCGAGGCTTCGAGGGTCCGAGGGTCCGAGGCTTCGAGGGTCCGAGGCTTCGAGGGTCCGAGGCTTCGAGGGTCCGAGGCTTCGAGGCTTCGAGGGTTCGAGGGTCCGAGGGTCCGAGGCTTCGAGGCTTCGAGGGTTCGAGGGTTCGAGGGTTCGAGACTTCGAGACTTCGAGGCTCCGAGGGTCCGAGGCTTCGAGGCTTCGAGGGTTCGAGGGTCCGAGGGTCCGAGGGTTCGAGGGTTCGAGGGTTCGAGGCTTCGAGGCTCCGAGGCTCCGAGGGTTCGAGGGTCCGAGGGTTCGAGGGTCCGAGGGTTCGAGGGTTCGAGGGTTCGAGGGTTCGAGGGTCCGAGGCTTCGAGGGTCCGAGGGTCCGAGGGTTCGAGGGTTCGAGGGTCCGAGGGTCCGAAGGTTCGAGGGTTCGAGGGTTCGAGGGTCCGAGGCTTCGAGGGTCCGAGGGTCCGAGGGTCCGAGGGTTCGAGGGTCCGAGGGTCCGAGGGTCCGAGGGTTCGAGGGTCCGAGGGTTCGAGGGTTCGAGGGTTCGAGGGTTCGAGGGTTCGAGACTTCGAGGGTTCGAGGGTTCGAGGGTTCGAGGCTTCGAGGGTTCGAGGGTCCGAGGGTCCGAGGGTTCGAGGGTTCGAGGGTTCGAGGCTTCGAGGCTCCGAGGGTTCGAGGGTCCGAGGGTCCGAGGGTTCGAGGGTTCGAGGGTCCGAGGGTCCGAGGGTTCGAGGGTTCGAGGGTCCGAGGGTCCGAGGGTTCGAGGGTTCGAGGGTCCGAGGCTTCGAGGGTCCGAGGGTCCGAGGGTTCGAGGGTTCGAGGGTCCGAGGGTCCGAGGGTTCGAGGGTTCGAGGGTCCGAGGGTTCGAGGGTCCGAGACTCCGATGCTCACTCGGCTCCGATGTTTCCTGCAGGCCGTCTCCATCGTGGGCGACGAGGTCTTCAGCTTCTCCGTGAGTTTGACTCCCAACGCCACCGAGGGCGCCGGGTACGCCGACACCTCCAGAACCGACGGCAGGGTGAAGCTGAACGTGGGCTGCATCCAGGTGGTCTACCTGCACAAGTTTGTGATGTCTCTGCTGGTGAGTCCCGGTTCCTCTAGTAGACCGGTTCAGTTAGTAGACCGGTTCAGTTAGTAGACCGGTTCAGTTAGTAGACCGGTTCAGTTAGTAGACCGGTTCAGTTAGTAGACCGGTTCAGTTAGTAGACCGGCTCAGTTAGTAGACCGGTTCAGTTAGTAGACCGGTTCAGTTAGTAGACCGGTTCAGTTAGTGGACCGGTTCAGTTAGTGGACCGGTTCAGTTAGTAGACCGGTTCAGTTAGTAGACCGGTTCAGTTAGTAGACCGGCTCAGTTAGTAGACCGGCTCAGTTAGTAGACCGGTTCAGATAGTAGACCGGTTCAGTTAGTAGACCGGTTCAGTTAGTAGACCGGCTCAGTTAGTAGACCGGTTCAGTTAGTAGACCGGTTCAGTTAGTAGACCGGTTCAGATAGTAGACCGGTTCAGTTAGTAGACCGGTTCAGTTAGTAGACCGGTTCAGTTAGTAGACCGGTTCAGTTAGTAGACCGGTTCAGTTAGTAGACCGGTTCAGTTAGTAGACCGGTTCAGTTAGTAGACCGGTTCAGTTCTAACTTCTCCTTCGTGTCTTCAGATGTTTGCTGATAACTTCCAGACGGCTAAAGAAGCTCTGAGCGCCGCTACGGCTCAGGCTGCAGAGAAAGCCGCGTCCAGCGTCCGAGACTTTGCTCAGAAGAGTTTCCGTCTGTCGCTGGACATCAACCTGAAGGCGCCGCTCATCGTGGTCCCGCAGTCCTCCACCTCCCAGAACGCCGTGGTGGTGGATCTGGGTCTGATCACGGTGGGGAACAGCTTCTCTCTACTTCCTGTTGAAGGCTTCTCTCTGCCGGCCGTCATCGACAACATGGACGTCCAGCTGACCCAGCTCAAACTCTCCAGGTCAGTCCAAGACCTGACCCACAAAGACCTGACCCACAAAGATCTGACACACAAAGATCTGACCAGGTCAAAGATCTGACCCACAAAGATCTGACCAGGTCAAAGATCTGACCCACAAAGATCTGACCCAGGTCAAAGATCTGATCCACAAAGATCTGACCCAGGTCAAAGATCTGACCCACAAAGACCTGACCCAGGTCAAAGATCTGACCCAGGTCAAAGATCTGATTCAGGTCAAAGATCTGACCCAGGTCAAAGATCTGACCCAGGTCAAAGATCTGACCCACAAAGACCTGACCCACATCCAGAGCAGCTAACAGGCGGTGGACTCTCGCTGTCCCCTCTCAGCACAGACGGACTCATTGGAATAAACCAGGTCTTGATTTTAAATCTGCTTTGCTGTCTTTCATCAGGACTTGTATGGACCCGGCTTTGGGTCGAACCAGCAACGAGCTGCTGGAACCGGTGAACCTGCACCTGAGCATCAACAGGAACCTGGCGGCGTCCTGGTTCAAGGAGATGGCTGCCGTGGAGATCGATGGTGATCTGAAGCCCATGAAGGTAAGTGAGTCTGGATCCTGTGATCCCAGACCTGGATTCTGCTGCAGGTTCGGGTTAACCCTCCTCATCTCGTACCTCCCTATACCTAACCCTAACCCTGTGAGATCCTCTCAGCAGGTAGAAGCTGTAAGAAGCTTAATGATCCACACGTGGCTTTATAAAAAGAAGACAAGAGAATGAACGATAGAAACCGGTTTATTGGTGCTCGGTGACCCTGAATAGTCCAAAGCTGCTGTGGAGTGAATAATGTGAGCTTTATATTCAAACACCCTTCAGAGGGTCTTTCATATGTGTCAGAAGCTGGTTGTTAGACGCAGTGTGACTGACGGTTTCTGACTTCTTGTTTTTGCATCCAGTCGAGCTGTAGACCCCCGAAGGTACGGTTGGTTCTATAGTCCAGCATCAGTAGACCCCCGAAGGTACGGTTGGTTCTATAGTCCAGCATCATTAGTCCTCAGTAACGTAGTTCCGTTGGTTTGTGTCAGTAGTGAACGGACCGCCAGCGTCTCTCTAGACATTCCCATCAGGACGTAGGTTTGGCCAAGCTAGCAGTTAACATGCTACGCTAATCATGTCCTGAACCTGTGCCTGTGCTCGGTCGGTAGGTGTCGCTGAGCCAGGACGACCTGAAGGTGCTGCTGAGGATCCTGACGGAGAACCTGGGAGAGGCAACCAGCCTGGAGCCCAAACCCCCAAAACCAGAGAGCAACTTGCAGCTTCGAGCATCCAAGACAGGTGTGACAGGACCACAGTGAGCAGGTCTAACAGGACCACAGTGAGCAGGTCTAACAGGACCACAGTGAGCAGGTCTAACAGGACCACAGTGAGCAGGTCTAACAGGACCACAGTGAGCAGGTCTACCAGGACCACAGTGAGCAGGTCTAACAGGACCACAGTGAGCAGGTCTAACAGGACCACAGTGAGCAGGTCTAACAGGACCACAGTGAGCAGGTCTAACAGGACCACAGTGAGCAGGTCTAACAGGACCAGAGTGAGCAGGTCTAACACAGTGAGCAGGTCTAACACAGTGAGCAGGTCTAACAGGACCAGAGTGAGCAGGTCTAACACAGTGAGCAGGTCTAACACAGTGAGCAGGTCTAACAGGACCACAGTGAGCAGGTCTAACACAGTGAGCAGGTCTAACACAGTGAGCAGGTCTAACAGGACCACAGTGAGCAGGTCTAACACAGTGAGCAGGTCTACCAGGACCACAGTGAGCAGGTCTAACACAGTGAGCAGGTCTAACACAGTGAGCAGGTCTAACACAGTGAGCAGGTCTAACAGGACCACAGTGAGCAGGTCTAACAGGACCACAGTGAGCAGGTCTAACAGGACCACAGTGAGCAGGTCTAACAGGACCACAGTGAGCAGGTCTAACACAGTGAGCAGGTCTAACAGGACCACAGTGAGCAGGTCTAACAGGACCACAGTGAGCAGGTCTAACAGGACCACAGTGAGCAGGTCTAACACAGTGAGCAGGTCTAACAGGACCACAGTGAGCAGGTCTACCAGGACCACAGTGAGCAGGTCTAACAGGACCACAGTGAGCAGGTCTAACACAGTGAGCAGGTCTAACAGGACCACAGTGAGCAGGTCTAACAGGACCACAGTGAGCAGGTCTAACAGGACCACAGTGAGCAGGTCTAACACAGTGAGCAGGTCTAACAGGACCACAGTGAGCAGGTCTAACAGGACCACAGTGAGCAGGTCTAACACAGTGAGCAGGTCTAACAGGACCACAGTGAGCAGGTCTAACAGGACCACAGTGAGCAGGTCTAACACAGTGAGCAGGTCTAACACAGTGAGCAGGTCTAACACAGTGAGCAGGTCTAACACAGTGAGCAGGTCTAACAGGACCACAGTGAGCAGGTCTACCAGGACCACAGTGAGCAGGTCTAACAGGACCACAGTGAGCAGGTCTAACACAGTGAGCAGGTCTAACACAGTGAGCAGGTCTAACAGGACCACAGTGAGCAGGTCTAACAGGACCACAGTGAGCAGGTCTAACACAGTGAGCAGGTCTAACAGGACCACAGTGAGCAGGTCTAACAGGACCACAGTGAGCAGGTCTAACAGGACCACAGTGAGCAGGTCTAACACTAACACTGATTTCAGATGAAGTTGGGAAGCCGAGTGTAACCAGCGATGAAGAGGAGGTCGAAGCTCTGGAGACCCTGAAGTTTAACTTCAACATTGAGTCTCTGGGACTGGTTCTGTACAGGGATGACCCCCAACAGGTTGGTGACCACATGAAGAACCTGAGAAACCTTAAAGAACAGAACGGTCCTTTAAGTCCTGTCATTACTCCGGTTTGATGTTTTAATGGATCTTGTTCCTTCAGCCGTCCGGCCTCCAGCACCAGGAGAGCCTCCGCCTGGGCGAGCTGGCCTTTCACCTCCTGAAGACTTCAGGGAAGATCCTGACCAACGGTAGCCTGGAGGTGAACACGGTCCTGACGGCCTGCACGCTGGACGACCTGAGGACCGGCATGGATAGGGTGACCTCACGGTGAGTCACATGACCTTAAACATCTGGAGTTTGGGCGCGCAGGTGGTCGAGTGGTTAGAGCCACATACGCAGCGGACCCCGGCCCTTTGCTGCATGTCACACCCCCCCCCACCCCCCATGATTACCTGTCTCTCTACGGCTAATAAAAGTGTCTATGCCAGAAAAAAATCTTTACAAAAACATCCGAAGTTTAGGGTTAGATGTGCAAATGTCTTCATGGTTCACCATAACCCTAACCCTGACCCAGACAGACAGTGAAATTATATTATTTAGTGTAGATGTAGAAGAAAGACACAGGTTACAGTTCAGAAGGAATTCCTTTAAACACAAAATGACCAAAGTCTCATATTCTCTATAAGATGTTATTAAATGGGTTATGGTTATGGTTACTTCCACTTTCCACCCAGATTATTATATTATTACATTTTGGGAAACCACTGATCTTTCTTGTTGTAGTCTGGGATGTGGTGTTAACAGCTGATCTGCTCCGTGCTCTTTGCAGGATGGTCGGCCGGCGAGATGAGCAGAGTTCGGAGGCGATGATTGATGTGACGTACCGGCAGAGCGACAGCGAGAGGGAGGTGGTGGCTGTGCTGCAGAAACTCTACATGTGTGCCAGCGTGGAGTTCCTCATGGCCGTTGCAGATTTCTTCCTTCAGGCTCTGCCGCAGAGTCCGACTCCGACTGCTGCGCCGGCCGACAGACTGCCGCTGAAACTCACGACTGACCCGCGAAGTGACACCAAGACCGGTAAGACTCAGAACCTGAAACCAGCCAGAGGGAGGCAGGGTCCACCTTCATCTCAACATAAGAACATTAAGCTGAGCATGAACCTGATCCACATTTCTGACATTTAACTTATAAAAATGGAAATAAGACCAGAGAGGCTTTATTAAGGGACACCAAACCTAAGACAAGGAGAACTCTGCATATCATTGATCATATTCAAAATAAAAATATTAGTGCCGCCTTAATAAGCCTTGATGCAGAAAAGGCATTTGATAGCGTTAGTTGGACTTTTCTATATGAAGTACTTGGAAAATTCAGACTTGATGACAAAGCCGTTGAAGGTATTAACTATACTATAGTACTAACACTTAAAAACCAACTGCAAGTAAAAAGAAACATGAGGATGATGGAACAGGTGGATACTGTCTCCCACTTTACATTAAAACTGTGGTTTAACTTATATAGACTGGAGAAAGAGCTTAGACTACATCAATGGATATGACCAGAGGGTTAAACACTGGAAGTGGAATAACAGCAATATGTACAGTAATGAAAAATACCAACCCTAACCCTAACCCTAATGAAAAAGGAAAGTAACCAGGACCATTTCAGATATCTGCAAATAAGTTTTGACAAAGAAATAAAGCACAATGTAAATATGGATGAAAATGGAATAATAAGAACCATGATTGGAATTCAAAGAAATATAGAATAATATCTACAATATACTGTCAACTAATGGAGAGAAGAGGGAATACAACTTAATATGTGAAACTGAAATGGGAAAGTAAGTATTGGATGCATATTTAGAGAACACAACAGTCATCATCACACATCCAGAAGTAAGAAAATCTTCTGTACATGTTTCCTGGAGCCTTGTCCCTACAAACAAAGTCTAAAATCAGATTTGATAGATATATTCATCTTCACTACATAAAGGACTGCAGTTTCCTGATCTCTCAAAAATGTTCAAATCACCTCAATCACCAAAGACCTTCATGTGAAGATGCTAACAGAGGCGTCGCGTGGACTCTTCTGCTGGGTTGACTGAAACACACTGAGTGACAGCAACCTGAGATTTAATGAATTGATAAAAAAAAGATCAAATTTTTTAGATATTACAAAGGTTTAGAAAGCACGATAGAAAGGTCAAATGTTAGTTTGGTATCAAAGACTAAAACCCAGAGAACCTAAGAGGAGGATTCTGAGAGAATGGAAGTTTAAAGTAGGAAAGGTTTTAACATGATGATGCTTCTGGAAGATTTGACCCACAGTTCATAGAAACAGATAATGGATGAATTGCTTTGTCTTCCAGCCGGCTCGGTGAAGACTTGTGTGCGGGCGGTGGTGGTGGACCCGGAGGTGGTGTTTGTGGCCAGCCTGATGAAGGCCGACGCCCCCGCCCTGGTGGTGTCCTTCCAGTGTGGTTTCACCCTGCAGACTGAAGACAACGGAGCCCAGATCATGAGGGCCAACCTGCGGGAGCTCAAAGTCCTGGCCTGCCCCTTCATCCGCAGCCAGCAGGACACAGCAGTCACCACGGTAACACTGTCCCACCCACACTTTCCATGCCGATGGTGAGATCACATGATCACATGGAATCTGTTCACTTGGTTTAAAATAAGAACTAAAAACCTTTTACTACCGAGTAAAACCTCAAAACTGTTCTACAGTACACATTCAGCCCACTGGGGGGCAGTATTAACCTGCTGTAGGGGGCAGTATTAACCTGCTGTAGGGGCAGTATTAACCTGCTGTAGGGGGCAGTATTAACCTGCTGTAGGGGGTTGTATTAACCTGCTGTAGCTGCCAGTATTAACCTGCTGTAGGGGGCAGTATTAACCTGCTGTAGGGGCAGTATTAACCTGTTGTAGCTGGCAGTATTAACCTGCTGTAGGGGGCAGTATTAACCTGCTGTAGGGGGCAGTATTAACCTGCTGTAGGGGGCAGTATTAACCTGCTGTAGGGGGCAGTATTAACCTGCTGTAGCTGCCAGTATTAACCTGCTGTAGGGGCAGTATTAACCTGCTGTAGGGGGCAGTATTAACCTGTTGTAGGGGCAGTATTAACCTGCTGTAGGGGGCAGTATTAACCTGCTGTAACTGCCAGTATTAACCTGCTGTAACTGCCAGTATTAACCTGCTGTAGGGGGCAGTATTAACCTGCTGTAGGGGGCAGTATTAACCTGCTGTAGCTGCCAGTATTAACCTGCTGTAGGGGACAGTATTAACCTGCTGTAGGGGGCAGTATTAACCTGCTGTAGGGGCAGTATTAACCTGCTGTAACTGCCAGTATTAACCTGCTGTAGGGGGCAGTATTAACCTGCTGTAGGGGCAGTATTAACCTGCTGTAGGGGGCAGTATTAACCTGTTGTAGGGGCAGTATTAACCTGCTGTAGGGGGCAGTATTAACCTGCTGTAGGGGCAGTATTAACCTGCTGTAACTGCCAGTATTAACCTGCTGTAACTGCCAGTATTAACCTGCTGTAGGGGGCAGTATTAACCTGCTGTAGGGGGCAGTATTAACCTGTTGTAGGGGGCAGTATTAACCTGCTGTAGGGGTTGTATTAACCTGCTGTAGGGGCAGTATTAAACTGCTGTAGGGGGCAGTATTAACCTGCTGTAGGGAGCAGTATTAACCTGCTGTAGGGGGCAGTATTAACCTGCTGTAGGGGGCAGTATTAACCTGCTGTAGCTGCCAGTATTAACCTGCTGTAGGGGGCAGTATTAACCTGCTGTAACTGGCAGTATTAACCTGCTGTAGGGGGCAGTATTAACCTGCTGTAGGGGGCAGTATTAACCTGTTGTAGGGGGCAGTATTAACCTGCTGTAGGGGGCAGTATTAACCTGCTGTAGCTGCCAGTATTAACCTGCTGTAGGGGGCAGTATTAACCTGCTGTAGGGGGCAGTATTAACCTGCTGTAGGGGGCAGTATTAACCTGCTGTAACTGGCAGTATTAACCTGCTGTAGGGGTTGTATTAACCTGCTGTAGGGGCAGTATTAAACTGCTGTAGGGGGCAGTATTAACCTGCTGTAGGGGGCAGTATTAACCTGCTGTAACTGGCAGTATTAACCTGCTGTAACTGGCAGTATTAACCTGCTGTAGGGGGCAGTATTAACCTGCTGTAGCTGCCAGTATTAACCTGCTGTAGGGGGCAGTATTAACCTGCTGTAGGGGGCAGTATTAACCTGCTGTAGAGGCAGTATTAACCTGCTGTAGGGGGCAGTATTAACCTGCTGTAGGGGGCAGTATTAACCTGCTGTAGCTGCCAGTATTAACCTGCTGTAGGGGACAGTATTAACCTGCTGTAGGGGGCAGTATTAACCTGCTGTAGGGGCAGTATTAACCTGCTGTAACTGCCAGTATTAACCTGCTGTAGGGGGCAGTATTAACCTGCTGTAGGGGCAGTATTAACCTGCTGTAGGGGGCAGTATTAACCTGTTGTAGGGGCAGTATTAACCTGCTGTAGGGGGCAGTATTAACCTGCTGTAACTGCCAGTATTAACCTGCTGTAACTGCCAGTATTAACCTGCTGTAGGGGCCAGTATTAACCTGCTGTAGGGGGCAGTATTAACCTGTTGTAGGGGGCAGTATTAACCTGCTGTAGGGGTTGTATTAACCTGCTGTAGGGGCAGTATTAAACTGCTGTAGGGGGCAGTATTAACCTGCTGTAGGGAGCAGTATTAACCTGCTGTAGGGGGCAGTATTAACCTGCTGTAGGGGGCAGTATTAACCTGCTGTAGCTGCCAGTATTAACCTGCTGTAGGGGGCAGTATTAACCTGCTGTAACTGGCAGTATTAACCTGCTGTAGGGGGCAGTATTAACCTGCTGTAGGGGGCAGTATTAACCTGTTGTAGGGGGCAGTATTAACCTGCTGTAGGGGGCAGTATTAACCTGCTGTAGCTGCCAGTATTAACCTGCTGTAGGGGGCAGTATTAACCTGCTGTAGGGGGCAGTATTAACCTGCTGTAACTGGCAGTATTAACCTGCTGTAGGGGTTGTATTAACCTGCTGTAGGGGCAGTATTAAACTGCTGTAGGGGGCAGTATTAACCTGCTGTAGGGGGCAGTATTAACCTGCTGTAGGGGGCAGTATTAACCTGTTGTAGGGGGCAGTATTAACCTGCTGTAGGGAGCAGTATTAACCTGCTGTAACTGGCAGTATTAACCTGCTGTAGGGGGCAGTATTAACCTGCTGTAGCTGCCAGTATTAACCTGCTGTAGGGGGCAGTATTAACCTGCTGTAGGGGGCAGTATTAACCTGCTGTAGGGGCAGTATTAACCTGCTGTAGGGGGCAGTATTAACCTGCTGTAGGGGGCAGTATTAACCTGTTGTAGGGGGCAGTATTAACCTGCTGTAGGGGGCAGTATTAACCTGCTGTAGCTGCCAGTATTAACCTGCTGTAGGGGGCAGTATTAACCTGCTGTATGGGGCAGTATTAACCTGCTGTAGGGGGCAGTATTAACCTGTTGTAGCTGGCAGTATTAACCTGCTGTAGGGGGTTGTATTAACCTGCTGTAGGGGCAGTATTAAACTGCTGTAGGGGGCAGTATTAACCTGCTGTAGGGGGCAGTATTAACCTGCTGTAGGGGGCAGTATTAACCTGCTGTAGGGGGCAGTATTAACCTGCTGTAGGGGGCAGTATTAACCTGCTGTAGGGGGCAGTATTAACCTGCTGTAGGGGCAGTATTAACCTGCTGTAACTGGCAGTATTAACCTGCTGTAGGGGACAGTATTAACCTGCTGTAGGGGACAGTATTAACCTGCTGTAGTGGGCAGTATTAACCTGCTGTAGGGGGCAGTATTAACCTGCTGTAGGGGGCAGTATAAACCTGCTGTAGGGGACAGTATTAACCTGCTGTAGCTGCCAGTATTAACCTGCTGTAGGGGGCAGTATTAACCTGCTGTAGGGGGCAGTATTAACCTGTTGTAGGGGGCAGTATTAACCTGCTGTAGGGGGTTGTATTAACCTGCTGTAGGGGCAGTATTAAACTGCTGTAGGGGGCAATATTAACCTGCTGTAGGGGGCAGTATTAACCTGCTGTAGTTGGCAGTATTAACCTGCTGTAGGGGGCAGTATTAACCTGCTGTAGGGGGCAGTATTAACCTGCTGTAGGGGCAGTATTAACCTGCTGTAACTGGCAGTATTAACCTGCTGTAGGGGACAGTATTAACCTGCTGTAGGGGACAGTATTAACCTGCTGTAGTGGGCAGTATTAACCTGCTGTAGGGGGCAGTATTAACCTGCTGTAGGGGGCAGTATAAACCTGCTGTAGGGGGCAGTATTAACCTGCTGTAGCTGCCAGTATTAACCTTCTGTAGGGGGCAGTACTAACCTGCTGTAGGGGGCAGTATTAACCTGCTGTAGAGGGCAGTACTAACCTGCTGTATGGGGCAGTATTAACCTGCTGTAGGGGGCAGTATTAACCTGCTGTAGCTGCCAGTATTAACCTGCTGTAGGGGGCAGTATTAACCTGCTGTAACTGGCAGTATTAACCTGCTGTAGGGGCAGTATTAACCTGCTGTAGCTGCCAGTATTAACCTGCTGTAGGGGGCAGTATTAACCTGCTGTAGGGGGCAGTATTAACCTGTTGTAGGGGGCAGTATTAACCTGCTGTAGGGGGTTGTATTAACCTGCTGTAGGGGCAGTATTAAACTGCTGTAGGGGGCAATATTAACCTGCTGTAGGGGGCAGTATTAACCTGCTGTAGGGGGCAGTATTAACCTGCTGTAGGGGGCAGTATTAACCTGCTGTAGGGGCAGTATTAACCTGCTGTAGGGGGCAGTATTAACCTGCTGTAGGGGGCAGTATTAACCTGCTGTAGGGGGCAGTATTAACCTGCTGTAACTGGCAGTATTAACCTGCTGTAACTGGCAGTATTAACCTGCTGTAGGGGGCAGTATTAACCTGCTGTAGGGGGCAGTATTAACCTGCTGTAGGGGCAGTATTAACCTGCTGTAGGGGGCAGTATTAACCTGCTGTAGGGGGCAGTATTAACCTGCTGTAGGGGGCAGTATTAACCTGCTGTAACTGGCAGTATTAACCTGCTGTAACTGGCAGTATTAACCTGCTGTAGTGGGCAGTATTAACCTGCTGTAGGGGGCAGTATTAACCTGCTGTAGGGGGCAGTATTAACCTGCTGTAGGGGGCAGTATTAACCTGCTGTAGGGGGCAGTATTAACCTGCTGTAGGGGGCAGTATTAACCTGCTGTAGCTGCCAGTATTAACCTGCTGTAGAGGCAGTATTAACCTGCTGTAGGGGCAGTATTAACCTGCTGTAGGGGCAGTATTAACCTGCTGTAGGGGCAGTAGTAACCTGCTGTAGGGGGCAGTATTAACCTGCTGTAGGGGGCAGTATTAACCTGCTGTAGGGGCAGTATTAACCTGCTATAGGGGGCAGTATTAACCTGCTGTAGGGGGCAGTATTAACCTGCTGTAGGGGGCAGTATTAACCTGCTGTAGCTGCCAGTATTAACCTGCTGTAGGGGGCAGTATTAACCTGTTGTAGGGGGCAGTATTAACCTGCTGTAGGGGGCAGTATTAACCTGCTGTAGCTGGCAGTATTAACCTGCTGTAGGCCAGTATTAACCTGCTGTAGGGGGCAGTATTAACCTGTTGTAGGGGCAGTATTAACCTGTTGTAGGGGGCAGTATTAACCTGCTGTAGGGCAGTATTAACCTGCTGTAGGGCAGTATTAACCTGCTGTAGGGGGCAGTATTAACATGCTGTAGCTGCAGTATTAACCTGCTGCTCTTCTTTACTGTCCAATAGGTGCTGAGGCCCTGCTCTGTTGTCTTGGAAACCAAAGCCCAGCCCAACCAACCGCTGAAGGGCTCTGTGATGGTGGAGGAAGTCGTCGTTAAGGTGCTTTAATCAAACCAGCTGTTTATGAGAAATGAATAGATGTTATTCCCGGGGTCAGTGAAGGCATCGTGTCTCTGCAGATCTCTCCGTTCATCCTCAACACGCTGATGACGATCACCGCTGCCATGACGACCAAGCAACCGGACCCGCAGAGCCGGGACCTGAAGCCCGAGGTCAGCGACCTCTGGTCCGTCATGAACGTCTACGCCGGTAACTACTGGTTCCTGGGAGTGGACCAGGCCACCGAGCTCACCGAGAGCTTCAGAGACCAGGACGGGCGCAACGAGGGCGAGACCTTCGCTGCTGAGGTCAAGGTACAGCAGGCTTTTATTTTGAAACTTTAAGATAATCAGATCATCTGCTTCCTGTTGATGAGGTGTTGTTCTCCCTCAGGTGGTCCAGGTGACGCTGGAGTCGGGTTTGGGTCATCGGACGATGCCCCTGCTGCTGGCCGAGTCCTCCTTCAACGGATCCGCCAAGAACTGGTCCTCTCTGCTGCAGATGAGGGCCGAAATGACGCTGGAGGTGAGAACCTGAACCTGACTCACCTGAACCTGACTCACCTGGACCTGACACACCTGGACCTGACTCACCTGAACCTGACTCACCTGAACCTGACACACCTGAACCTGAACCTGACTCACCTGAACCTGACTCACCTGAACCTGAACCTGACTCACCTGAACCTGACTCACCTGAACCTGACTCACCTGGACCTGAACCTGACACACCTGAACCTGACTCACCTGAACCTGACTCACCTGAACCTGACTCACCTGAACCTGACTCACCTGAACCTGAACCTGACACACCTGAACCTGACTCACCTGAACCTGACTCACCTGGACCTGAACCTGACTCACCTGAACCTGAACCTGACTCACCTGAACCTGACTCACCTGAACCTGACTCACCTGAACCTGACTCACCTGAACCTGACACACCTGGACCTGACACACCTGAACCTGACACACCTGAACCTGACTCACCTGGACCTGAACCTGACTCACCTGAACCTGACTCACCTGAACCTGACTCACCTGAACCTGACTCACCTGAACCTGACACACCTGAACCTGACTCACCTGATCCTGACTCACCTGGACCTGACTCACCTGAACCTGACTCACCTGACTCACCTGAACCTGACTCACCTGAACCTGAACCTGACTCACCTGAACCTGACTCACCTGAACCTGACTCACCTGAACCTGACTCACCTGAACCTGAACCTGACTCACCTGAACCTGACTCACCTGAACCTGACTCACCTGAACCTGAACCTGACTCACCTGAACCTGACTCACCTGAACCTGACACACCTGAACCTGACACACCTGAACCTGACTCACCTGAACCTGACTCACCTGAACCTGACTCACCTGGCTCACCTGGACCTGACTCACCTGGACCTGACTCACCTGGCTCACCTGGACCTGACTCACCTGAACCTGACTCACCTGAACCTGACTCACCTGAACCTGAACCTGACTCACCTGAACCTGACACACCTGAACCTGACACACCTGAACCTGACTCACCTGAACCTGACTCACCTGAACCTGACTCACCTGAACCTGACACACCTGAACCTGAACCTGACACACCTGAACCTGACTCACCTGAATCTGACTCACCTGAACCTGACTCACCTGAACCTGACTCACCTGGACCTGATACACCTGGACCTGATACACCTGAACCTGAACCTGACTCACCTGAACCTGACACACCTGAACCTGACACACCTGAACCTGACACACCTGGACCTGACACACCTGGACCTGACTCACCTGAACCTGACTCACCTGGACCTGACTCACCTGGCTCACCTGGACCTGACTCACCTGGACCTGATACACCTGGACCTGATACACCTGAACCTGAACCTGACTCACCTGAACCTGACACACCTGGACCTGACACACCTGACTCACCTGGACCTGACTCACCTGAACCTGACACACCTGAACCTGACTCACCTGAACCTGACACACCTGGACCTGACACACCTGAACCTGACTCACCTGAACCTGAACCTGACTCACCTGAACCTGATACACCTGAACCTGACTCACCTGGACCTGACACACCTGAACCTGACTCACCTGGCTCACCTGGACCTGACTCACCTGGACCTGACTCACCTGAACCTGACTCACCTGAACCTGAACCTGACACACCTGAACCTGACTCACCTGGACCTGACACACCTGAACCTGACTCACCTGAACCTGAACCTGACTCACCTGAACCTGACTCACCTGAACCTGACACACCTGAACCTGAACCTGACTCACCTGAACCTGACTCACCTGAACCTGACTCACCTGAACCTGACTCACCTGAACCTGAACCTGATACACCTGAACCTGACTCACCTGAACCTGACTCACCTGGACCTGACACACCTGGACCTGACTCACCTGAACCTGACTCACCTGAACCTGACTCACCTGAACCTGACACACCTGAACCTGACTCACCTGAACCTGACTCACCTGAACCTGACTCACCTGAACCTGACTCACCTGAACCTGACACACCTGAACCTGACTCACCTGAACCTGACTCACCTGAACCTGACACACCTGAACCTGACTCACCTGAACCTGACTCACCTGAACCTGACTCACCTGAACCTGAACCTGATACACCTGAACCTGACTCACCTGAACCTGACACACCTGAACCTGACTCACCTGAACCTGACACACCTGGACCTGACTCACCTGGACCTGACTCACCTGTACCTGACTCACCTGGACCTAGTCCCTAGCCCGTGGTCTAACCCAGACTCTGTCCCTGCAGGTGAACTACTTTAACGAGGTCCATGCCGTGTGGGAGCCTCTGATTGAGCGAGTGGACGACGGCAGACGCAGGTGGCACCTGGAGCTGGAGGTAAGTGTTGAGCTGCTGGGTTAGGGTTAGGGTTGCTGCTGACGGTGCAGGTGGAGTCTTTGTCCCGGTTCGGCCCGACTGCTGCTGACGGTGCAGGTGAAGTCTTTGTCCCGGTTCGGCCCGACGTCACCGTTGCTGTTCTCTCCTGCAGATGAAGAACAACCCGGTCCAGGACAAGAGTCCGGTGCACGGAGACGACTTTGTGATTCTTCCTGAACCTCGGACAGCCGTCAACATCTGCTCCAAGGACACCATGAACATCACTGTGTCTCAGTGCAGCCTCAACGTCTTCCAGAACCTCGCCAAGGTACGACCCTGACCCCTGACCCTGACCCTCACCATGACCCTGACCCTGACCATGACCCAGACCCTCACCATGACCCTGACCCTGACCCTGACCCTAACCCCTGACCCTGACCCTGACCCTGACCCTGACCCTCACCATGACCCTGACCCCTGACCCTCACCATGACCCTGACCATGACCCTGACCCCTGACCCAGACCCTGACCCTCACCCTCACCATGATACATGTTATAACACCATGATACATGTTATAACACCATGATACATGTTATAACACCTCACCATGATACATGTTATAACACCTCACCATGATACATGTTATAACACCATGATACATGTTATAACACTATGATACATGTTATAACACCATGATACATGTTATAACACTATGATACATGTTATAACACCATGATACATGTTATAACACCATGATACATGTTATAACACCATGATACATGTTATAACACCATGATACATGTTATAACACTATGATACATGTAATAACACCATGATACATGTTATAACACCATGATACATGTAATAACACCATGATACATGTTATAACACTATGATACATGTTATAACACCATGATACATGTTATAACACTATGATACATGTTATAACACCATGATACATGTTATAACACCATGATACATGTTATAACACCATGATACATGTTATAACACCATGATACATGTTATAACACCATGATACATGTTATAACACCTCACCATGATACATGTTATAACACCATGATACATGTTATAACACCATGATACATGTTATAACACCATGATACATGTTATAACACCATGATACATGTTATAACACCATGATACATGTTATAACACCTCACCATGATACATGTTATAACACCTCACCATGATACATGTTATAACACCATGATACATGTTATAACACTATGATACATGTTATAACACCATGATACATGTTATAACACCATGATACATGTTATAACACTATGATACATGTAATAACACCATGATACATGTTATAACACCATGATACATGTAATAACACCATGATACATGTTATAACACCATGATACATGTTATAACACCATGATACATGTTATAACACCTCACCATGATACATGTAATAACACCATGATACATGTTATAACACCATGATACATGTTATAACACCCTGATACATGTTATAACACCATGATACATGTTATAACACCATGATACATGTTATAACACCATGATACATGTTATAACACCCTGATACATGTTATAACACCTCACCATGATACATGTTATAACACCATGATACATGTTATAACACCATGATACATGTTATAACACCATGATACATGTTATAACACCATGATACATGTTATAACACCATGATACATGTTATAACACCATGATACATGTTATAACACCATGATACATGTTATAACACCATGATACATGTAATAACACCATGATACATGTTATAACACTATGATACATGTTATAACACCTCACCATGATACATGTTATAACACCATGATACATGTTATAACACCATGATACATGTTATAACACTATGATACATGTTATAACACTATGATACATGTTATAACACCATGATACATGTAATAACACCATGATACATGTTATAACACCTCACCATGATACATGTTATAACACCATGATACATGTTATAACACCATGATACATGTTATAACACCATGATACATGTTATAACACCATGATACATGTTATAACACCATGATACATGTTATAACACCATGATACATGTTATAACACCATGATACATGTAATAACACCATGATACATGTTATAACACTATGATACATGTTATAACACCTCACCATGATACATGTTATAACACCATGATACATGTTATAACACCATGATACATGTTATAACACCATGATACATGTTATAACACCATGATACATGTTATAACACTATGATACATGTTATAACACTATGATACATGTTATAACACCATGATACATGTAATAACACCATGATACATGTTATAACACCTCACCATGATACATGTTATAACACCATGATACATGTTATAACACCATGATACATGTAATAACACCATGATACATGTTATAACACCATGATACATGTTATAACACCATGATACATGTAATAACACCATGATACATGTTATAACACCATGATACATGTTATAACACCATGATACATGTAATAACACCATGATACATGTTATAACACCATGATACATGTTATAACACTATGATACATGTTATAACACCATGATACATGTAATAACACCATGATACATGTTATAACACCATGATACATGTTATAACACTATGATACATGTTATAACACCATGATACATGTTATAACACCATGATACATGTTATAACACCATGATACATGTAATAACACCATGATACATGTTATAACACCATGATACATGTTATAACACCATGATACATGTTATAACACTATGATACATGTTATAACACCATGATACATGTTATAACACCATGATACATGTTATAACACCATGATACATGTTATAACACCATGATACATGTTATAACACCTCACCATGATACATGTTATAACACCATGATACATGTTATAACACCTCACCATGATACATGTTATAACACCTCACCATGATACATGTAATAACACCATGATACATGTAATAACACCATGATACATGTTATAACACCATGATACATGTTATAACACCATGATACATGTTATAACACCATGATACATGTTATAACACTATGATACATGTTATAACACCATGATACATGTTATAACACCTCACCATGATACATGTTATAACACCATGATACATGTAATAACACCATGATACATGTTATAACACCATGATACATGTTATAACACCATGATACATGTTATAACACCTCACCATGATACATGTTATAACACCATGATACATGTTATAACACCATGATACATGTTATAACACCATGATACATGTAATAACACTATGATACATGTTATAACACTATGATACATGTTATAACACCTCACCATGATACATGTAATAACACTATGATACATGTTATAACACCATGATACATGTAATAACACTATGATACATGTTATAACACTATGATACATGTTATAACACCATGATACATGTAATAACACCATGATACATGTTATAACACCTCACCATGATACATGTTATAACACCATGATACATGTAATAACACCATGATACATGTTATAACACTATGATACATGTTATAACACTATGACACATGTTATAACACCATGATACATGTTATAACACCTCACCATGATACATGTAATAACACCATGATACATGTAATAACACCATGATACATGTTATAACACCATGATACATGTTATAACACCATGATACATGTTATAACACCATGATACATGTTATAACATCATGATACATGTTATAACACCATGATACATGTTATAACACATGATACATGTTATAACACCATGATACATGTTATAACACCATGATACATGTTATAACACATGATACATGTTATAACACCATGATACATGTTATAACACTATGATACATGTTATAACACCTCACCATGATACATGTTATAACACCTCACCATGATACATGTTATAACACCATGATACATGTAATAACACCATGATACATGTTATAACACCTCACCATGATACATGTAATAACACCATGATACATGTAATAACACCATGATACATGTTATAACACCTCACCATGATACATGTAATAACACTATGATACATGTAATAACACCATGATACATGTTATAACACTATGATACATGTTATAACACCATGATACATGTTATAACACCATGATACATGTTATAACACCTCACCATGATACATGTAATAACACCATGATACATGTAATAACACCATGATACATGTTATAACACCTCACCATGATACATGTAATAACACCATGATACATGTAATAACACCATGATACATGTTATAACACCTCACCATGATACATGTAATAACACCATGATACATGTAATAACACCATGATACATGTAATAACACCATGATACATGTAATAACACCATGATACATGTTATAACACCATGATACATGTAATAACACCATGATACATGTTATAACACCTCACCATGATACATGTAATAACACCATGATACATGTTATAACACCATGATACATGTTATAACACCATGATACATGTTATAACACCATGATACATGTTATAACACTATGATACATGTTATAACACCTCACCATGATACATGTAATAACACCATGATACATGTAATAACACCATGATACATGTTATAACACTATGATACATGTTATAACACCATGATACATGTTATAACATCATGATACATGTTATAACACCATGATACATGTAATAACACTATGATACATGTTATAACACCTCACCATGATACATGTTATAACACCATGATACATGTAATAACACCATGATACATGTTATAACATCATGATACATGTTATAACACCATGATACATGTTATAACACCATGATACATGTAATAACACCATGATACATGTTATAACACTATGATACATGTTATAACACCTCACCATGATACATGTTATAACACCATGATACATGTTATAACACCATGATACATGTTATAACACCATGATACATGTTATAACACCTCACCATGATACATGTAATAACACCATGATACATGTAATAACACCATGATACATGTTATAACACCATGATACATGTAATAACACCATGATACATGTTATAACACCTCACCATGATACATGTAATAACACCATGATACATGTTATAACACCATGATACATGTTATAACACCATGATACATGTTATAACACCATGATACATGTTATAACACCATGATACATGTTATAACACCATGATACATGTTATAACACTATGATACATGTTATAACACTATGATACATGTTATAACACCATGATACATGTTATAACACCATGATACATGTTATAACACCTCACCATGATACATGTTATAACACCTCACCATGATACATGTTATAACACCATGATACATGTTATAACACCATGATACATGTAATAACACCATGATACATGTTATAACACCTCACCATGATACATGTAATAACACCATGATACATGTTATAACACCATGATACATGTAATAACACCATGATACATGTTATAACACCATGATACATGTTATAACACTATGATACATGTTATAACACCATGATACATGTTATAACACCATGATACATGTTATAACACCATGATACATGTTATAACACCATGATACATGTTATAACACCATGATACATGTAATAACACCATGATACATGTTATAACACCATGATACATGTTATAACACCATGATACATGTTATAACACCATGATACATGTTATAACACCATGATACATGTAATAACACCATGATACATGTTATAACACCATGATACATGTTATAACACCATGATACATGTTATAACACCATGATACATGTTATAACACCATGATACATGTTATAACACCATGATACATGTTATAACACTATGATACATGTTATAACACTATGATACATGTTATAACACCTCACCATGATACATGTTATAACACCATGATACATGTTATAACACCATGATACATGTTATAACACCTCACCATGATACATGTTATAACACCTCACCATGATACATGTTATAACACCATGATACATGTTATAACACCATGATACATGTTATAACACCTCACCATGATACATGTTATAACACCATGATACATGTTATAACACCATGATACATGTTATAACACCATGATACATGTTATAACACCATGATACATGTTATAACACTATGATACATGTTATAACACTATGATACATGTTATAACACTATGATACATGTTATAACACCATGATACATGTTATAACACCTCACCATGATACATGTTATAACACCATGATACATGTTATAACACTATGATACATGTTATAACACCATGATACATGTTATAACACCATGATACATGTTATAACACTATGACACATGTTATAACACCATGATACATGTTATAACACCTCACCATGACACATGTTATAACACCATGATACATGTTATAACACCATGATACATGTTATAACACCATGATACATGTTATAACACTATGACACATGTTATAACACCTCACCATGATACATGTTATAACACCATGATACATGTTATAACACCTCACCATGATACATGTTATAACACCATGATACATGTTATAACACCATGATACATGTTATAACACCATGATACATGTTATAACACCTCACCATGATACATGTTATAACACCTCACCATGATACATGTTATAACACCATGATACATGTTATAACACCATGATACATGTTATAACACCATGATACATGTTATAACACCATGATACATGTTATAACACCATGATACATGTTATAACACCATGATACATGTTATAACACCATGATACATGTTATAACACCTCACCATGATACATGTTATAACACTATGATACATGTTATAACACCATGATACATGTTATAACACCTCACCATGATACATGTTATAACACCATGATACATGTTATAACACTATGATACATGTTATAACACCATGATACATGTTATAACACCATGATACATGTTATAACACTATGATACATGTTATAACACTATGATACATGTTATAACACCATGATACATGTAATAACACCATGATACATGTTATAACACCTCACCATGATACATGTTATAACACCATGATACATGTTATAACACCATGATACATGTTATAACACTATGATACATGTTATAACACCATGATACATGTTATAACACCATGATACATGTTATAACACCATGATACATGTAATAACACCATGATACATGTTATAACACCATGATACATGTTATAACACTATGATACATGTTATAACACCATGATACATGTTATAACACCATGATACATGTTATAACACCATGATACATGTTATAACACCTCACCATGATACATGTTATAACACCATGATACATGTTATAACACCTCACCATGATACATGTTATAACACTATGATACATGTTATAACACCATGATACATGTTATAACACCTCACCATGATACATGTTATAACACAATGATACATGTTATAGCACCATGATACATGTTATAACACTATGATACATGTTATAACACTATGATACATGTTATAACACCTCACCATGATACATGTTATAACACCATGATACATGTTATAACACCATGATACATGTTATAGCACCATGATACATGTTATAACACTATGATACATGTTATAACACTATGATACATGTTATAACACCTCACCATGATACATGTTATAACACTATGATACATGTTATAACACCATGATACATGTTATAACACCATGATACATGTTATAACACCATGATACATGTTATAACACTATGATACATGTTATAACACCATGATACATGTTATAACACCATGATACATGTTATAACACTATGATACATGTTATAACACCATGATACATGTTATAACACCATGATACATGTTATAACACCATGATACATGTTATAACACCATGATACATGTAATAACACCATGATACATGTTATAACACCTCACCATGATACATGTTATAACACCATGATACATGTTATAACACCATGATACATGTTATAACACCTCACCATGATACATGTTATAACACCATGATACATGTAATAACACCTCACCATGATACATGTTATAACACCATGATACATGTTATAACACTATGATACATGTTATAACACCATGATACATGTTATAACACCATGATACATGTTATAACACCATGATACATGTTATAACACCATGATACATGTTATAACACCATGATACATGTTATAACACCATGATACATGTAATAACACCATGATACATGTTATAACACCTCACCATGATACATGTTATAACACCTCACCATGATACATGTTATAACACCTCACCATGATACATGTTATAACACCATGATACATGTTATAACACCATGATACATGTAATAACACCTCACCATGATACATGTAATAACACCATGATACATGTTATAACACCATGATACATGTTATAACACCATGATACATGTTATAACACCATGATACATGTTATAACACCTCACCATGATACATGTTATAACACCTCACCATGATACATGTTATAACACCTCACCATGATACATGTTATAACACCATGATACATGTAATAACACCATGATACATGTTATAACACCATGATACATGTTATAACACCATGATACATGTTATAACACCTCACCATGATACATGTTATAACACCATGATACATGTTATAACACCATGATACATGTTATAACACCATGATACATGTAATAACACTATGATACATGTTATAACACTATGATACATGTTATAACACCTCACCATGATACATGTAATAACACTATGATACATGTTATAACACCATGATACATGTAATAACACTATGATACATGTTATAACACTATGATACATGTTATAACACCATGATACATGTAATAACACCATGATACATGTTATAACACCTCACCATGATACATGTTATAACACCATGATACATGTAATAACACCATGATACATGTTATAACACTATGATACATGTTATAACACTATGACACATGTTATAACACCATGATACATGTTATAACACCTCACCATGATACATGTAATAACACCATGATACATGTAATAACACCATGATACATGTTATAACACCATGATACATGTTATAACACCATGATACATGTTATAACACCATGATACATGTTATAACATCATGATACATGTTATAACACCATGATACATGTTATAACACATGATACATGTTATAACACCATGATACATGTTATAACACCATGATACATGTTATAACACATGATACATGTTATAACACCATGATACATGTTATAACACTATGATACATGTTATAACACCTCACCATGATACATGTTATAACACCTCACCATGATACATGTTATAACACCATGATACATGTAATAACACCATGATACATGTTATAACACCTCACCATGATACATGTAATAACACCATGATACATGTAATAACACCATGATACATGTTATAACACTATGATACATGTTATAACACCTCACCATGATACATGTAATAACACCATGATACATGTAATAACACCATGATACATGTTATAACACCTCACCATGATACATGTAATAACACCATGATACATGTAATAACACCATGACACATGTTATAACACCATGATACATGTTATAACACCATGATACATGTTATAACACCATGATACATGTTATAACACCATGATACATGTTATAACACCATGATACATGTAATAACACCATGATACATGTTATAACACTATGATACATGTTATAACACCATGATACATGTTATAACACCATGATACATGTTATAACACCTCACCATGATACATGTAATAACACCATGATACATGTAATAACACCATGATACATGTTATAACACCTCACCATGATACATGTAATAACACCATGATACATGTAATAACACCATGATACATGTTATAACACCTCACCATGATACATGTAATAACACCATGATACATGTAATAACACCATGATACATGTAATAACACCATGATACATGTTATAACACCTCACCATGATACATGTAATAACACCATGATACATGTTATAACACCATGATACATGTTATAACACCATGATACATGTTATAACACCATGATACATGTTATAACACTATGATACATGTTATAACACCTCACCATGATACATGTAATAACACCATGATACATGTAATAACACCATGATACATGTTATAACACTATGATACATGTTATAACACCTCACCATGATACATGTAATAACACCATGATACATGTAATAACACCATGATACATGTTATAACACTATGATACATGTTATAACACCTCACCATGATACATGTAATAACACTATGATACATGTTATAACACCTCACCATGATACATGTTATAACACCATGATACATGTAATAACACCATGATACATGTTATAACACTATGATACATGTTATAACACCATGATACATGTTATAACACCATGATACATGTTATAACACCTCACCATGATACATGTAATAACACCATGATACATGTAATAACACCATGATACATGTTATAACATCATGATACATGTTATAACACCATGATACATGTTATAACACCATGATACATGTAATAACACCATGATACATGTTATAACACTATGATACATGTTATAACACCTCACCATGATACATGTTATAACACCATGATACATGTTATAACACCATGATACATGTTATAACACCATGATACATGTTATAACACCTCACCATGATACATGTAATAACACCATGATACATGTAATAACACCATGATACATGTTATAACACCATGATACATGTAATAACACCATGATACATGTTATAACACCTCACCATGATACATGTAATAACACCATGATACATGTTATAACACCATGATACATGTTATAACACCATGATACATGTTATAACACCATGATACATGTTATAACACCATGATACATGTTATAACACCATGATACATGTTATAACACTATGATACATGTTATAACACTATGATACATGTTATAACACCATGATACATGTTATAACACCATGATACATGTTATAACACCTCACCATGATACATGTTATAACACCTCACCATGATACATGTTATAACACCATGATACATGTTATAACACCATGATACATGTAATAACACCATGATACATGTTATAACACCTCACCATGATACATGTAATAACACCATGATACATGTTATAACACCATGATACATGTTATAACACCATGATACATGTTATAACACCATGATACATGTTATAACACCATGATACATGTTATAACACCATGATACATGTTATAACACCATGATACATGTTATAACACTATGATACATGTTATAACACTATGATACATGTTATAACACCATGATACATGTTATAACACCATGATACATGTTATAACACCTCACCATGATACATGTTATAACACCTCACCATGATACATGTTATAACACCATGATACATGTTATAACACCATGATACATGTTATAACACCTCACCATGATACATGTTATAACACCATGATACATGTTATAACACCATGATACATGTTATAACACCATGATACATGTTATAACACCATGATACATGTTATAACACTATGATACATGTTATAACACTATGATACATGTTATAACACTATGATACATGTTATAACACCATGATACATGTTATAACACCTCACCATGATACATGTTATAACACCATGATACATGTTATAACACTATGATACATGTTATAACACCATGATACATGTTATAACACCATGATACATGTTATAACACTATGACACATGTTATAACACCATGATACATGTTATAACACCTCACCATGACACATGTTATAACACCATGATACATGTTATAACACCATGATACATGTTATAACACCATGATACATGTTATAACACTATGACACATGTTATAACACCTCACCATGATACATGTTATAACACCATGATACATGTTATAACACCTCACCATGATACATGTTATAACACCATGATACATGTTATAACACCATGATACATGTTATAACACCTCACCATGATACATGTTATAACACCTCACCATGATACATGTTATAACACCATGATACATGTTATAACACCATGATACATGTTATAACACCATGATACATGTTATAACACCATGATACATGTTATAACACCATGATACATGTTATAACACCATGATACATGTTATAGCACCATGATACATGTTATAACACCATGATACATGTTATAACACCATGATACATGTTATAACACTATGATACATGTTATAACACCATGATACATGTTATAACACCTCACCATGATACATGTTATAACACCATGATACATGTTATAACACTATGATACATGTTATAACACCATGATACATGTTATAACACCATGATACATGTTATAACACTATGATACATGTTATAACACTATGATACATGTTATAACACCATGATACATGTAATAACACCATGATACATGTTATAACACCTCACCATGATACATGTTATAACACCATGATACATGTTATAACACCATGATACATGTAATAACACCATGATACATGTTATAACACCATGATACATGTTATAACACCATGATACATGTAATAACACCATGATACATGTTATAACACCATGATACATGTTATAACACCATGATACATGTAATAACACCATGATACATGTTATAACACCATGATACATGTTATAACACTATGATACATGTTATAACACCATGATACATGTAATAACACCATGATACATGTTATAACACCATGATACATGTTATAACACTATGATACATGTTATAACACCATGATACATGTTATAACACCATGATACATGTTATAACACCATGATACATGTTATAACACCTCACCATGATACATGTTATAACACCATGATACATGTTATAACACCATGATACATGTTATAACACCATGATACATGTTATAACACCATGATACATGTTATAACACCATGATACATGTTATAACACCTCACCATGATACATGTTATAACACTATGATACATGTTATAACACCATGATACATGTTATAACACCTCACCATGATACATGTTATAACACAATGATACATGTTATAGCACCATGATACATGTTATAACACTATGATACATGTTATAACACTATGATACATGTTATAACACCTCACCATGATACATGTTATAACACCATGATACATGTTATAACACCCTGATACATGTTATAACACCTCACCATGATACATGTTATAACACCATGATACATGTTATAACACCATGATACATGTTATAGCACCATGATACATGTTATAACACTATGATACATGTTATAACACTATGATACATGTTATAACACCTCACCATGATACATGTTATAACACTATGATACATGTTATAACACCATGATACATGTTATAACACCATGATACATGTTATAACACCATGATACATGTTATAACACTATGATACATGTTATAACACCATGATACATGTTATAACACCATGATACATGTTATAACACTATGATACATGTTATAACACCATGATACATGTTATAACACCATGATACATGTTATAACACCATGATTGGTGTTATAACACCATGATACATGTTATAACACCATGATACATGTTATAACACCATGATACATGTAATAACACCATGATACATGTTATAACACCTCACCATGATACATGTTATAACACCATGATACATGTTATAACACCATGATACATGTTATAACACCTCACCATGATACATGTTATAACACCATGATACATGTAATAACACCTCACCATGATACATGTTATAACACCATGATACATGTTATAACACCATGATACATGTTATAACACCATGATACATGTTATAACACCTCACCATGATACATGTTATAACACCTCCATGATACATGTTATAACACCATGATACATGTTATACACCTCACCATGATACATGTTATAACACCATGATACATGTTATAACACCTCACCATGATACATGTTATAACACCATGATACATGTTATAACACCATGATACATGTTATAACACCATGATACATGTTATAACACCATGATACATGTTATAACACCATGATACATGTTATAACACCATGATACATGTTATAACACTATGATACATGTTATAACCCTATGATACATGTTATAACACCATGATACATGTTATAACACTCACCATGATACATGTTATAACACCATGATACATGTTATAACACCTCACCATGATACATGTTATAACACCATGATACATGTTATAACACTATGATACATGTTATAACACTATGATACATGTTATAACACTATGATACATGTTATAACACCATGATACATGTTATAACACCTCACCATGATACATGTTATAACACCATGATACATGTTATAACACTATGACACATGTTATAACACCATGATACATGTTATAACACCTCACCATGATACATGTTATAACACCATGATACATGTTATAACACTATGACACATGTTATAACACCATGATACATGTTATAACACCTCACCATGACACATGTTATAACACCATGATACATGTTATAACACCATGATACATGTTATAACACCATGATACATGTTATAACACTATGACACATGTTATAACACCTCACCATGATACATGTTATAACACCATGATACATGTTATAACACCTCACCATGATACATGTTATAACACCATGATACATGTTATAACACCATGATACATGTTATAACACCCCATGATACATGTTATAACACCTCACCATGATACATGTTATAACACCATGATACATGTTATAACACCATGATACATGTTATAACACCATGATACATGTTATAACACCATGATACATGTTATAACACCATGATACATGTTATAAGCACCATGATACATGTTATAACACCATGATACATGTTATAACACCTCACCATGATACATGTTATAACACTATGATACATGTTATAACACCATGATACATGTTATAACACCTCACCATGATACATGTTATAACACCATGATACATGTTATAACACTATGATACATGTTATAACACCCATGATACATGTTATAACACCATGATACATGTTATAACACTATGATACATGTTATAACACTATGATACATGTTATAACACCATGATACATGTAATAACACCATGATACATGTTATAACACCTACCATGATACATGTTATAACACCATGATACATGTTATAACACCATGATACATGTAATAACACCATGATACATGTTATAACACCATGATACATGTTATAACACCATGATACATGTTATAACACCATGATACATGTTATAACACCATGATACATGTTATAACACCATGATACATGTAATAACACCATGATACATGTTATAACACCATGATACATGTTATAACACTATGATACATGTTATAACACCATGATACATGTTATAACACCATGATACATGTTATAACACCATGATACATGTTATAACACTATGATACATGTTATAACACCATGATACATGTTATAACACCATGATACATGTTATAACACCATGATACATGTTATAACACCTCACCATGATACATGTTATAACACCATGATACATGTTATAACACCTCACCATGATACATGTTATAACACTATGATACATGTTATAACACCATGATACATGTTATAACACCTCACCATGATACATGTTATAACACAATGATACATGTTATAGCACCATGATACATGTTATAACACTATGATACATGTTATAACACTATGATACATGTTATAACACCTCACCATGATACATGTTATAACACCATGATACATGTTATAACACCCTGATACATGTTATAACACCTCACCATGATACATGTTATAACACCATGATACATGTTATAACACCATGATACATGTTATAGCACCATGATACATGTTATAACACTATGATACATGTTATAACACTATGATACATGTTATAACACCTCACCATGATACATGTTATAACACTATGATACATGTTATAACACCATGATACATGTTATAACACCATGATACATGTTATAACACCATGATACATGTTATAACACTATGATACATGTTATAACACCATGATACATGTTATAACACCATGATACATGTTATAACACTATGATACATGTTATAACACCATGATACATGTTATAACACCATGATACATGTTATAACACCATGATTGGTGTTATAACACCATGATACATGTTATAACACCATGATACATGTTATAACACCATGATACATGTAATAACACCATGATACATGTTATAACA
>NC_070578.1:43735753-43825589 GCF_027409825.1 Scomber japonicus | reverse complement strand
TGAAGAGGAAACTAACTAGCTGGTTCTCTACATTCATGTTGGAGGCTTTGTGGAGAAAGAAGAACATCAAACATCTTCATAACATCACTAAAGACATTCTGGGATGTGTAATACAGAGGGGAGTTTGAATGACTACGTTCTGGAGGACAAAGATATTCAACAAAATATTATTGATCACATGCAGAAAGGACCGAAGCACTAACCCTAACCCTCACAGGAGGGCTGAGGTATGAGCTGGATGCTGAGTGACGGTGAAAGATGTTTAAAACACTAACTGAAGGACTACGGTACCTGAAACCGTCCGTCCCGTCTTTCTGTTCAGATCTGGGACTGTAAAGAAATATATCATTTAAATATATATGTATCTCTGTTTAAATGGTTAAATGTACAAAATCTCAATAAAAATGTAACGTACGGTGACTAGTATTAAAACAGCTGTGATGCTCCGCGCTGCCCCCTAGTGGTCATCCTGCTGGCTGCATCCTGCTGGCTGCATCCTGCTGGCTGCATCCTGCTCTGTCCGCCACGGTAACGGCAGTCTGAAACAGGAAGTTGATGAGTGGTTGTTGTTCCTGGCGATGCGGCCGGCTGATTGATTGATTAGATTTGAGGTGATTAGTGTAAAGTGCAGCGGTGATGTCATCAGCGTGGGACAGTTCAGAGAAACCCGGAGGAAGCAGCTGATTCAATGTTCTCCAATCAGAGACACAAACCGCTCACATCAGCGGGTTATGACTCTTCTTCATCATGTAAAGTCACATTTCATCTCTTTGGTTAATAGTTGGTTAACTCCTAACGCTCTAACCCTCTGACCCCGTAAACCTTCATCACGTAGAAAAGGTTTTAATTAAGATTATAAGAAGTGAGCTAACTCGTCTCTGTTTGTCTCCAAGACTGAAAAACATCAAGCAGCTACTGAAGCTCCTGGTAGTGACATCATCATCATCTTCATCATCATCATCACCATCATCATCTTCATCATCTTCATCATCATCACCATCATCATCTTCATCATCATCACCATCATCATCATCATCACCATCATCATCTTCATCATCATCTTCATCATCTTCATCACCACCATCATCACCATCACCATCATCACCATCATCATCCTCATCATATTCATCATCATCATCATCATCATCATCATCACCATCTTTATCTTCACCATCATTAAACATTTCATTTATAACCCTCTGAACAAGTTGTTATTTATTGCCCCCCCCCCCCAACCTTCTTCCTGTTTGTCCATCAGGTTAAAAGCTGTTTATATATTTAAGCCCCCCCCCCCCCCCCCCCCCCCCCCCACACACACACACACACACACACCCCACACACACACACACACCCCCCCCTCCCCCCGGTCATGTGACCTCCTGTCAGGCTTTAAATGAGCTTCGGTCCCTCAGAGAGAGATGAGAGTCAACGAAGAGGTGAGTCTGGATCATCCTGAGGGTCTTCTAGGGTTCTGAGGGGTAGGGGCTTTTATTCATCAGTCACTCTGAGGGTCTTCTAGGGTTCTGAGGGTTAGGGGCTTTTATTCATCAGTCACTCTGAGGGTCTTCTAGGGTTCTGAGGGGTAGGGGCTTTTATTCATCAGTCACTCTGAGGGTCTTCTAAGGTTCTGAGGGGTAGGGGCTTTTATTCATCAGTCACTCTGAGGGTCTTCTAGGGTTCTGAGGGGTAGGGGCTTTTATTCATCAGTCACTCTGAGGGTCTTCTAGGGTTCTGAGGGGTAGGGGCTTTTATTCATCAGTCACTCTGAGGGTCTTCTGGGGTTCTGAGGGGTAGGGGCTTTTATTCATCAGTCACTCTGAGGGTCTTCTAGGGTTCTGAGGGGTAGGGGCTTTTATTCATCAGTCACTCTGAGGGTCTTCTAGGGTTCTGAGGGGTAGGGGCTTTTATTCATCAGTCCACTCTGAGGGTCTTCTAGGGTTCTGAGGGGTAGGGGCTTTTATTCATCAGTCACTGAGGTCTTCTAGGGTTCTGAGGGGTAGGGGTAGGGGCTTTTATTCATCAGTCACTCTGAGGGTCTTCTAGGGTTCTGAGGGGTAGGGGCTTTTATTCATCAGTCACTCTGAGGGTCTTCTAGGGTTCTGAGGGTTAGGGGCTTTTATTCATCAGTCACTCTGAGGGTCTTCTAGGGTTCTGAGGGGTAGGGGCTTTTATTCATCAGTCACTCTGAGGGTCTTCTAGGGTTCTGAGGGTTAGGGGCTTTTATTCATCAGTCACTCTGAGGGTCTTCTAGGGTTCTGAGGGGTAGGGGCTTTTATTCAGTCACTCTGAGGGTCTTCTAGGGTTCTGAGGGGTAGGGGCTTTTATTCATCAGTCACTCTGAGGGTCTTCTAGGGTTCTGAGGGGTAGGGGCTTTTATTCATCAGTCACTCTGAGGGTCTTCTAGGGTTCTGAGGGGTAGGGGCTTTTATTCAGTCACTCTGAGGGTCTTCTAGGGTTCTGAGGGGTAGGGGCTTTTATTCATCAGTCACTCTGAGGGTCTTCTAGGGTTCTGAGGGGTAGGGGCTTTTATTCATCAGTCACTCTGAGGGTCTTCTAGGGTTCTGAGGGGTAGGGGCTTTTATTCATCAGTCACTCTGAGGGTCTTCTAGGGTTCTGAGGGGTAGGGGCTTTTATTCATCAGTCACTCTGAGGGTCTTCTAGGGTTCTGAGGGTTAGGGGCTTTTATTCATCAGTCACTCTGAGGGTCTTCTAGGGTTCTGAGGGTTAGGGGCTTTTATTCATCAGTCACTCTGAGGGTCTTCTAGGGTTCTGAGGGTTAGGGGCTTTTATTCATCAGTCACTCTGAGGGTCTTCTAGGGTTCTGAGGGGTAGGGGCTTTTATTCATCAGTCACTCTGAGGGTCTTCTAGGGTTCTGAGGGGTAGAGGCTTTTATTCATCAGTCATTCTGAGGGTCTTCTGAGGGGTAGGGGCTTTTATTCATCAGTCACTCTGAGGGTCTTCTGAGGGGTAGGGGCTTTTATTCATCAGTCACTCTGAGGGTCTTCTAGGGTTCTGAGGGGTAGGGGCTTTTATTCATCAGTCACTCTGAGGGTCTCCTAGGGTTTTGAGGGGTAGGGGCTTTTATTCATCAGTCACTCTGAGGGTCTTCTAGGGTTCTGAGGGGTAGGGGCTTTTATTCATCAGTCACTCTGAGGGTCTTCTAGGGTTCTGAGGGGTAGGGGCTTTTATTCATCAGTCACTCTGAGGGTCTTCTAGGGTTCTGAGGGGTAGGGGCTTTTATTCATCAGTCACTCTGAGGGTCTTCTAGGGTTCTGAGGGGTAGGGGCTTTTATTCATCAGTCACTCTGAGGGTCTTCTAGGGTTCTGAGGGGTAGGGGCTTTTATTCATCAGTCACTCTGAGGGTCTTCTAGGGTTCTGAGGGGTAGGGGCTTTTATTCATCAGTCACTCTGAGGGTCTTCTAGGGTTCTGAGGGGTAGGGGCTTTTATTCATCAGTCACTCTGAGGGTCTTCTAGGGTTCTGAGGGTTAGGGGCTTTTATTCATCAGTCATTCTGAGGGTCTTCTAGGGTTCTGAGGGGTAGGGGCTTTTATTCATCAGTCACTCTGAGGGTCTTCTAGGGTTCTGAGGGTTAGGGTTAGGGGCTTTTATTCATCAGTCACTCTGAGGGTCTTCTAGGGTTCTGAGGGGTAGGGGCTTTTATTCATCAGTCACTCTGAGGGTCTTCTAGGGTTCTGAGGGGTAGGGGCTTTTATTCATCAGTCACTCTGAGGGTCTTCTAGGGTTCTGAGGGGTAGGGGCTTTTATTCATCAGTCACTCTGAGGGTCTTCTAGGGTTCTGAGGGGTAGGGGCTTTTATTCATCAGTCACTCTGAGGGTCTTCTAGGGTTCTGAGGGGTAGGGGCTTTTATTCATCAGTCACTCTGAGGGGTAGGGGCTTTTATTCATCAGTCACTCTGAGGGTCTTCTAGGGTTCTGAGGGGTAGGGGCTTTTATTCATCAGTCACTCTGAGGGTCTTCTAGGGTTCTGAGGGGTAGGGGCTTTTATTCATCAGTCACTCTGAGGGTCTTCTAGGGTTCTGAGGGGTAGGGGCTTTTATTCATCAGTCACTCTGAGGGTCTTCTAGGGTTCTGAGGGGTTAGGGGCTTTTATTCATCAGTCACTCTGAGGGTCTTCTAGAGTTCTGAGGGGTAGGGGCTTTTATTCATCAGTCACTCTGAGGGTCTTCTAGGGTTCTGAGGGGTAGGGGCTTTTATTCATCAGTCACTCTGAGGGTCTTCTAGGGTTCTGAGGGGTTAGGGGCTTTTATTCATCAGTCACTCTGAGGGTCTTCTAGGGTTCTGAGGGGTAGGGGCTTTTATTCATCAGTCACTCTGAGGGTCTTCTAGGGTTCTGAGGGGTAGGGGCTTTTATTCATCAGTCATTCTGAGGGTCTTCTAGGGTTCTGAGGGGTAGGGGCTTTTATTCATCAGTCACTCTGAGGGTCTTCTAGGGTTCTGAGGGGTAGGGGCTTTTATTCATCAGTCACTCTGAGGGTCTTCTAGGGTTCTGAGGGGTAGGGGCTTTTATTCATCAGTCACTCTGAGGGTCTTCTAGGGTTCTGAGGGGTAGGGGCTTTTATTCATCAGTCACTCTGAGGGTCTTCTAGGGTTCTGAGGGTTAGGGGCTTTTATTCATCAGTCACTCTGAGGGTCTTCTAGGGTTCTGAGGGGTAGGGGCTTTTATTCATCAGTCACTCTGAGGGTCTTCTAGGGTTCTGAGGGGTAGGGGCTTTTATTCATCAGTCACTCTGAGGGTCTTCTAGGGTTCTGAGGGGTAGGGGCTTTTATTCATCAGTCACTCTGAGGGTCTTCTAGGGTTCTGAGGGGTAGGGGCTTTTATTCATCAGTCACTCTGAGGGTCTTCTAGGGTTCTGAGGGGTAGGGGCTTTTATTCATCAGTCACTCTGAGGGGTAGGGGCTTTTATTCATCAGTCACTCTGAGGGTCTTCTAGGGTTCTGAGGGGTAGGGGCTTTTATTCATCAGTCACTCTGAGGGTCTTCTAGGGTTCTGAGGGGTAGGGGCTTTTATTCATCAGTCACTCTGAGGGTCTTCTAGGGTTCTGAGGGGTAGGGGCTTTTATTCATCAGTCACTCTGAGGGTCTTCTAGGGTTCTGAGGGGTAGGGGCTTTTATTCATCAGTCACTCTGAGGGTCTTCTAGGGTTCTGAGGGTTAGGGGTAGGGGCTTTTATTCATCAGTCACTCTGAGGGTCTTCTAGGGTTCTGAGGGGTAGGGGCTTTTATTCATCAGTCACTCTGAGGGTCTTCTAGGGTTCTGAGGGGTAGGGGCTTTTATTCATCAGTCACTCTGAGGGTTAGGGGTAGGGGCTTTTATTCATCAGTCACTCTGAGGGTCTTCTGAGGGGTAGGGGCTTTTATTCATCAGTCACTCTGAGGGTCTTCTAGGGTTCTGAGGGGTAGGGGCTTTTATTCATCAGTCACTCTGAGGGTCTTCTAGGGTTCTGAGGGGTAGGGGCTTTTATTCATCAGTCACTCTGAGGGTCTTCTAGGGTTCTGAGGGGTTAGGGGCTTTTATTCATCAGTCACTCTGAGGGTCTTCTAGAGTTCTGAGGGGTAGGGGCTTTTATTCATCAGTCACTCTGAGGGTCTTCTAGGGTTCTGAGGGGTAGGGGCTTTTATTCATCAGTCATTCTGAGGGTCTTCTAGGGTTCTGAGGGGTAGGGGCTTTTATTCATCAGTCATTCTGAGGGTCTTCTAGGGTTCTGAGGGGTAGGGGCTTTTATTCATCAGTCACTCTGAGGGTCTTCTAGGGTTCTGAGGGTTAGGGGCTTTTATTCATCAGTCACTCTGAGGGTCTTCTAGGGTTCTGAGGGGTAGGGGCTTTTATTCATCAGTCACTCTGAGGGTCTTCTAGGGTTCTGAGGGGTAGGGGCTTTTATTCATCAGTCACTCTGAGGGTTAGGGTTGGGGGCTTTTATTCATCAGTCACTCTGAGGGTTAGGGTTAGGGGCTTTAGTCATTGATTGTAATATTGGTTTCTTTTGTTTCCTGGTTCAGAGCCTGCTGCCGAGGAGCTGAGGATTGTGGGAGTTGTAGTCTGATTCAGAGCCTGCTGCCGAGGAGCTGAGGATTGTGGGAGTTGTAGTCTGATTCAGAGCCTGCTGCCGAGGAGCTGAGGATTGTGGGAGTTGTAGTTCTCGTTGTGCTGTGAGTGACGGCTGCAGGATGCTGCGCTGTCTGCTGCTCTGCTGCTGCGTCAGTCTGCTGCGTCTCTCCTCGGCGCTGGTCCACGGAAACCTGCAGCTGGACGCCGAGCCCGCCTACCTGTCTGACATCGGTCAGTGATGTCACTGACACCTGGCCAATCAGGGAGCTCAGACAACTGACATCATTATCTAATAATAATAATAATTAAAACTGATATTAATCAATAATACTAATCAGTGACCGTACAAACAATTATCTGATGAGCAGACGCAGATATTAATGTTTGGTTTGTCGTGCAGAGAGAAGCCACGCCCCCGACGCTGTACGTGACCCCGCCCTCTTACCTGTTGACTCTGTGGAGGATCACTTCCTGTTGGACTCGTATGACGAGGTGGGTGTGGCCTAATGTGTGGTGGGTGTGACCTAATTTGTGGTGGGTGTGGCCTAGTGTTTTGGCAGGTGTGCCTAATGTTTGGTGGGTGTGACCTAATGTGAGGTGGGTGTGGCATGTTTGAGGTGGGTGTGGCCTAATGTAAGATGGGCGTGGCCTAATGTGTGTGGCCTAATATGAGGTGGGTGTGGCCTGATTGAGGTGGGCGTGGCCTAATGTGCAGCTCAGACTCACAGCCTGTGTGTGTTGTCAGGACTCGTCTGCAGCGCTGCAGCTGCAGGGTCGGGCCATGCGCTCGCCGCGTCGCTGCATCCCTCACCAGCAGTCGTGTCTCGGTTACCCGCTGCCCTGCTGCGACCTGTGTGACACCTGCTACTGCCGCTTCTTCAACGCCATCTGCTACTGCCGCCGCGTGGGCCACGCCTGCCCACCGCGACGCACCTGACGACGGCCGCAGGCTGACGGAGTAAATGTGCTGTTTGTGAAATAAATCGATATATTTTCAAAAGTCACATTAACGTGTTTTTGTGTCAATGATTCAAATTCCTGCAGCAAACTTTACATTTAAAGTCATCACCACTTTCTTTACAGGATCTGGGGACAGGAATAAAAAGATGTGTCCGTTTGGTATTAAGTGTTGGTTAGGGTAAGGGTAAGGGGGTTAGGGGTTCATCTTTAGCAGGGTTAGGGTTAGGGGTTCATCTTTAGCAGGGTTAGGGTTAGGGTAAGGGTTAGTAGGGTTAGGGGGTTAGGGGGTTAGGGTTAAGTATTAAAATGAACATATTTAGATTTCAGTTCAACAGCTGAATCAGAGCAGACGCTGTGAAGTGTGCTGGTAGATAATATCAGTGAGTAAAACAGTTCATGGGATAAATATAAATATATAATAAATAGATGTGACTAAGATACAGTTGATTTAGAGTTTCTGACCCTAACCCATTAAAGGAAACGGACACATCGACACCATGATGACGTAGCGAGTCACTTCTGAACTGACTAGCAGCAGGACTGAATGAGGTCATTAATGAAGATGAGTGGTGCTAAAGATGAACCCCTAGCCCTAACCTTGCTAAAGATGAACCCCTAACTCTAACCCTGCTAAAGATGAACCCCTAACCCTAACCCTGCTAAAGATGAACCCCCAACCCTAACCCTGAAGTATTGATCTTCAGTATCAAAGGCATTGATCAGATCAGACTGGAGATGGAATATTAGCGTCAATAAGAAAACATGATGATTAAAAATAAGCTTTTCACTACAGAGATAATTATATTAATAAATCACAAACTGAACACAAAGAAACTGAACTGTTAGAAGAATCAGATCAAACACTTCCGAACTATGTGCTCATTAAAGCATCAGAGAGAAGAGATGGGTCATTAATTACTGATTTGAATATTAATATTTTAATTATCTTCTTAAAACTCTTTATCTGACAGTCTTTCCTGATTTTATGAGTTTTATCTTTTTATCTATTTTTCTTTTATCTGTTTTTATGTTTTTATGTCTGTTCTATGGTGTAGTAGTTTTATCTTATTAATAAAGTTTATTATTACTATTATTTTTATTATTAGTTTAGAGGTTTGCGTAAATCCTCCTAAAAAGTTTTTTTGAAAGTTTGATTTTGAATAAATTCCTTAAAGTCTCTCATCAGGTTCGTTATAGAATAAAAGAGAACGAGTGTTTCAGGTTCAGTTTTTTATTGAACTTCAAAGTGAAACTGGTGTGTTGCTTAGTTGGCAGCGAGGGTCTGGTCCACCCAGGCGCGCAGCTCGGTGACACGGGCGTACACGCCGGGCATGGTGGGAGTGCAGGTGCCGCTTCCCCAAGACACGATACCGACCAGAGTCCAGGCGCCGGCCTTCTCACAGACCAGAGGACCGCCAGAGTCGCCCTGCAAACAACCACAGACACATAAAGACACAAAGAAAGGAGGAGAGACAGCTACATGCAGCAGGTGCAGCTGGGTTACATCACATGTTGCTGACATGTTAATAACACGTGTGTGTGTGGTTAGCGTGCAGCACCCACCATGCAGCTGGAGGCTCCGGAGGCTCCGGCGCAGATCATCAGGTCGCTGATCTTGTTGCCCCAGTAACGACGGCACTGCTCATTGGTCAGCAGGGGGAGGGAGGCCTGCTGCAGCAGGGCGGGGGTGTCGGGAGCTGCAACACATCAACACATCAACACACTGCTATTAATATTAATAATAATATTAATAATATGCTCAGGGTTCCCATGATGCTTTGGTTTACTCATGGCTTTTACTTTCTCCCTATGTAACACATCCTGTTATATTCACTTCTACTAAGGTCACTAACTTCCTGCCTATGCAGCACATGTTCCTGATCCTGTTTAGTGCTCTAATAACATCAACCACAAACAGCAGAGAGGAGTTTCTGAGGTGCCCAAACTGGACTCTCTCCTCCCCCCGGCTGCACCTTGAGACTCTGTCCATGAAGATCACAAACAGGATCAGAGACCAGGGACAGCCCTGATGGAGCCCAACACCCACTGAGACCAGGTCTGACTCACTGCAGAGGATGTGAACTCAGCTCTCACATCCATTCTACATGTGCTTTGTGGACTTGGGGAAGGCTTAGGACCGTGTCCCTCGGGGGACCTTGTGGGAGTTTGGGGTACCAGGGTCTCTGCTGCGAGCCATTGGGTCCCTATACAACCACTGTGCAGTAAATCTTTATTTTTAAAGTGCCACATCACAATTAAAGTCATCTCAGGTCTGAACTCTGGTAACAGCCGACAGATTAAAATACATTTCAATCCAGAAGAACCAAAAATATCATGTTTCATCAGAGGTGGTCAGAGTTTACCTGACGTTGCAGTGAGCCGCTGTCACCACCCAGTTCTCATTGATGAGGGAGCCGCCGCAGAAGTGGAAACCAGTATAATCCTGAAACACACACCATGTTACTGTGTGTGTGTTACTGTGTGTGTGTTACTGTGTGTGTGTTACTGTGTGTGTGTTACAGTGTGTGTGTGTGTGTGTTACTGTGTGTGTGTGTGTGTGTGTTACTGTGTGTGTGTTACTGTGTGTGTGTGTGTTACTGTGTGTGTGTTACTGTGTGTGTGTGTGTGTGTGTGTGTGTGTGTGTGTGTGTGTGTGTGTGTGTGTGCGTGCGTGTGTACCTGCAGGGACACCTGCCAGGGCCAGGAGTGAGGCACCGCCTCCTCACCGTTCACGATACGGGAGTAACCCGTGACGACGGGGGGGATGGCGGGACTGCCGCAACCTGGTGACATCATCATAATGACATCATCATAACGACATCATTAATTACACATGAGATCAATCACTAATCAATAAAATCATTTTATCCTCATGAAGATTTAAAATATAGTTTTTTTGCAAATGTTTCAGTTTTTTTGGAGGTTTCTTGTAACCATGGTAACCAAATATTAAATCAGCTCAGGCTACCCAGCATGCTTCACTCCCTCAGCTGACTCACCGTAGGCGGCGCCGACGAAGGCGAGGCAAGAGAGGATCCAGAGGAAGGCCATGGCTCGAACATGAAAGCTCCGTCTGAGACTCCAACCTTTATACACACAACCAGACACCTGATTGGCTGGGAGGGGGGGGGGGGGGGTTGGCTGGGAGGGGGGGGCTGTGATTGGCTGGGAGGGGGGGCTGTGATTGGCTGGGAGGGGAGGCGTGTTATCAGGGCGGTGGGAGGCGTGTTATCAGGGCGGTGGGAGCTCAGACGGGTGGAGCTGACGAAGCATTTCCACCTGATGAAGCAAGAGTTTGAACATAAGAGATGAAAAGAGAAGAGCAGTAATAATACTGATGCTCAGTAGTTCTGATGTTATATAGTTATATGTAGTTATACACTGATCATCATGTCACTATTTCATCTCTTCAACATTCAGTAATGATGTTATATAGTTATATGTAGTTATACACTGATCATCATGTCACTATTTCATCTCTTCAACATTCAGTAATGATGTTATATAGTTATATGTAGTTATACACTGATCATCATGTCACTATTTCATCTCTTCAACATTCAGTAATGATGTTATATAGTTATATGTAGTTATACACTGATCATCATGTCACTATTTCATCTCTTCAACATTCAGTAATGGAGGATCTGACTTCAATGACTTCATGTTGATTTGACTTTATTTGATAGATCTTTTCATCTTTTCATTTTTCTGTGTCTGTCTGTGTATCAGTACCAGAGCCGAGCCACCAGACCAGGATCCTGGTGAGGTTTGGGGAGGTGGGTCCTGCTACTGAGAGGGACGGGTATCAGTACCAGAGCCGAGCCACCAGACCAGGATCCTGGTGAGGTTTGGCGAGGTGGGTCCTGCTACTGAGAGGGACGGGTATCAGTACCAGAGCCGATGCCTAACGTGGGACCGAGTGGAGCCAGGTCAACGTGGTCCAGATCAAACCGCTATTCAGGTCTGGTGAAGGATGTACCGGCTCCCTCTACAGATACTGATGTGTTCCTGAGATCTACACTCTGCTGCTACTGCCCCCCCCCCCCCCCCCCCCCCGGCCCCGTTGACATGGGGGCTGCTGATGTTACTGGTGCTGCTGTGGCTGGCATCATTTGCACCCCTGGTTCCCTGGAGGGGGGGGGGGGGGGGCAGTGAAACCAGGTGCTACTGCAGAGGATATAAACCACATGCTACCACGCGTGTTACCAGCTGCCCCACATGTGGAGTCTCTGGTGATTCATGGCGAGACAAATGATATGAAGCAAAGATCAGAGCAGCTGAAGAGAGACCTGGTCCATCTACTGAACACTTTCTGGGAGTCTGGGAAGGACTTTTCTATCTCAGACTCACTGCTGTGTGAAGTTTAGTCGCCTCAGTCAGCTTCACCATGGATAAAGCCCTGACCCTAACCCCCCAGCCCTAACCCCCCCAGCCCTCTATCATCTGAACTGGTATCCACCTAAATTAAATTAAATTACTACCTTTAGAAACAGGAAGTGTTTAGGTTTGAGCTATTTAAATATAAAAAGCCTTCTTACAGAACCTGAACCATCTGAACCTTCAGGCAGATCCTGACATGTTAGTGTCTGAAGGAGAGTGACAGTGATTCCTGCGGAGCTGTTCACCATTATAATGTATTTATGGCAGATGGAGGTGGAGTTGTTATTTAGGTAAAATCCTGGCTCCCTGTAAATGTTGTTACTGTGGAAACCTGTCTTATCTCTAAGTTCACCTTAACTGACTAAAAGTCTTGTCTTTGAGTCGGTGACTACTGTCCTAAAGTGTCACACCGGTAATGCCAATTGAGTTTTTGTCCTGTCTCCATGTTTGTTTTGTGACTTCCTGTTTTTTTTTGGTATTAACTCTCCTCTCGTTTCAGGTGCCTTGCCCTTCCTCATGTGGCACCAGTCTGATTGTCTTCCCTGATTCCTGATTGTGTCCACCTGTTCCCCATTTCCCTCCATGTGTGCTTATAGGCTGCGTCTCCCGTTGTCCTGTGTGAGTGTGTCTTGTCTGTCGTCCAGAGAACAAGCGTCCAGTCCTAGTTAGTCAGTGTTCATAGTTTAGGTTATTTATTGTGTGTTAATTCCTCAGAAGAGTGATTTTTGTTTGACTTTTTGCTGTTTAGTTTATCAGAGCTCCGGAGTTTAGTTTAGTTCACCTTCTTTCCTGCTTTTCCCTCGATTGAGGCGCTTTTTGTTCATTACTGTTTTTGAGAATAAAGCCTCGTCAGCTTCATCCTGAGCTCTGCCTTCGAGTCCTCTCTTTAAGTTCCTGCTTGATAAAAAGCACTCGATCAAAAAAAACACAATCTTATATTTTTATCAAAAGGAATTTAAAACCCTTTAATGACCAAGCTTTTCTAGCTCATCTCTATCATAGTGACACACGTCATACATCAGTTATCCCTGATGGTGAAAAGCATCCAAACTTCTCTTGCCATTACTGATGAACATGCACCAATGAAAAAGCTTAGAAGACAGATCATCACCTTGGTTTACACCAGAATTATCACTGTTATTTAAAGAGAGGAGCAGAGTCGGGTCACACGCCAGATCCACTGGGATTCATTTAGACCAATCAGAAATGAATAAGATCTTATTGAGATGTGGTCACCAGTATAGAGAGCAGCACATCCAGATAAACCTAACAATGCTTTCCTTGCCCACATGTTGAGTTTCATGTCTGATTAATAACTGAACACATTTATCAAGTCTTTAATCAACATTTAGTAAATTCTGGCCTCTTATTAGAAACACTAATATGTGGCTTCCTCCTGTTGAACATTGTTCTGTAAAGCTCGGCTCTCGTCTATCAGTGCGGTTCTCAAAGCTTCACAATCGATTGATACGAGGAAGACAACCGGAGAAGATAGACTGCATCCTTCTTTCCTTAGACCAGCTGCTCCTGTTGCTTCTTTACTTCCTGGATAAAGAAATGCATTTAGATAATGACACAGTTAAACACATACACATAGAGATGAATATAACAGATCATAATTCATTAGTTTAGTACTTTAAAGAGTAATTAGTCATTGTGTCCACAGGGTGGCAGTCATGTTGGTTTCCACTCACAGTACAATCAGAAGAGAGAAGAAGAAAGTAGTGACACAGAGAAACAATGAAAGTTCAGATATAAGTTTATTATGAAGGATGTAAAAAAAATGAAATGCTGTTTGTTTGATGTGCAAACATTCAGCTAATCTCCACAGCTCTTCATTTCTAGACATATTGAACCTTTCTTTATGAACAGGTTAAACGGCCCATGTAGAGGCAGAAGTGAGCTCAACAACCACAGACCAATCTCTGTTAGCTTCTGCTCTTTAGCAGGATAAACACACCTAGCGTTAATGCTAACAGTCAACATGGAGCTCAGCAGCCATCTTTTGTTTTCTACACAGTGAGAGCTGAAAGGAAAACAGCTGATAACCAATCATCATGTGATTATAGACCAGTAGTAACGGCTGTCACAGCTGATTTCAGTCAGCAATAGAAACAGCAGAATATGTTTTATTAATATTTAGTTAATGGCTGATTCATTTTTAAATATGAAAAGCTGCCGTTATGCTAAGCTAAGCTAGCTGTTCCTTAGCTAACCTCCCTGACTCAGTTTATTATGAATAAAAGAGAACGAGAGTGTTTCAGGTTCAGTTTTTTATTGAACTTCAGTCTAAAGTGAAACTGGTGTGTTGCTTAGTTGGCAGCGAGGGTCTGGTCCACCCAGGCGCGCAGCTCGGTGACACGGGCGTACACGCCGGGCATGGTGGGAGTGCAGGTGCCGCTTCCCCAAGACACGATACCGACCAGAGTCCAGGCGCCGGCCTTCTCACAGACCAGAGGACCGCCAGAGTCGCCCTGCAAACAACCACAGACACATAAAGACACAAAGAAAGGAGGAGAGACAGCTACATGCAGCAGGTGCAGCTGGGTTACATGTTGCTGACATGTTAATAACACGTGTGTGTGTGGTTAGCGTGCAGCACCCACCATGCAGCTGGAGGCTCCGGAGGCTCCGGCGCAGATCATCAGGTCGCTGATCTTGTTGCCCCAGTAACGACGGCACTGCTCATTGGTCAGCAGGGGGAGGGAGGCCTGCTGCAGCAGGGCGGGGGTGTCGGGAGCTGCAACACATCAACACATCAACACACTGCTATTAATATTAATAATAATATTAATAATATGCTCAGGGTTCCCATGATGCTTTGCTTTACTCATGGCTTTTACTTTCTCCCTATGTAACACATCCTGTTATATTCACTTCTACTAAGTTCACTAACTTCCTGCCTATGCAGCACATGTTCCTGATACTGTTTAGTGCTCTAATAATAATACTAATGATAATGATATTAATAGTAATAATAAGATGAATAATAATATTGATAGTAGTAATAATAAAGTCACCGTTGTAGCGGGTCAGGCCCCAGCCGCTGGTCACACACTTCATGCCTCCGGCGAAGTTGTCTCCGGTCTCGGCCATACACACGGGGGAAACACGCATGTTCATCTGGGCGGGGCTGGCCAGCTTGATGAGCAGGATGTCGTTGTTGATGGTGTAGCCGTTGTAGCGGGGGTGCTTGAACACCTGACAGGAAATGACATAGTTAGCCGGTGAACAGCAGGATGTCACATGACGTGATGAGGTCACGCTGCTCGACGCTCACCTTGCCGACCTGCATCACCTGGATGGCCTCGGCGTTGGAGGAGCGATCGTGTTCTCCGAGGATCACACGGTGGGAAGTCCTGCAGGAAGACATGAGGGTCAGCTGACCAATCAATCAACTAATTAGACGTGCCTGGAACTAAAGGGGGGGCGATCCGCCCACCAATAAGCAGCCTGTTGGAGGACTTCACCTGTAGAGTCCAACAGAACAACATCAACCGTAAACAGCAGAGAGGAGATTCTGAGGTGCCCAAACTGGACTCTCTCCTCCCCCCGGCTGCACCTTGAGACTCTGTCCATGAAGATCACAAACAGGATCAGAGACCAGGGACAGCCCTGATGGAGCCCAACACCCACTGAGACCAGGTCTGACTTACTGCAGAGAATGTGAACACAGCTCTCACATCCATTCTACATGTGCTTTGTGGACTTGGGGAAGGCTTAGGACCGTGTCCCTCGGGGGACCTTGTGGGAGTTTGGGGTACCAGGGTCTCTGCTGCGAGCCATTGGGTCCCTATACAACCGCTGTGCAGTAAATCTTTATTTTTAAAGTGCCACATCACAATTAAAGTCATCTCAGGTCTGAACTCTGGTAACAGCCGACAGATTAAAATACATTTCAATCCAGAAGAACCAAAAATATCATGTTTCATCAGAGGTGGTCAGAGTTTACCTGACGTTGCAGTGAGCCGCTGTCACCACCCAGTTCTCATTGATGAGGGAGCCGCCGCAGAAATGGAAACCAGTATAATCCTGAAACACACACCATGTTACTGTGTGTGTGTTACTGTGTGTGTGTGTGTGTGTGTGTGTGTTACAGTGTGTGTGTGTGTGTGTGTGTGTGTGTGTGTGTGTGTGTGTACCTGCAGGGACACCTGCCAGGGCCAGGAGTGAGGCACCGCCTCCTCACCGTTCACGATACGGGAGTAACCCGTGACGACGGGGGGGATGGCGGGACTGCCGCAACCTGGTGACATCATCATAATGACATCATCATAATGACATCATTAATTACACATGAGATCAATCATTAATCAATAAAATCATTTTATCCTCATAAAGATTTAAAATATAGTTTTTTTGCAAATGTTTCAGTTTTTTTGGAGGTTTCTTGTAACCATGGTAACCAAATATTAAATCAGCTCAGGCTACCCAGCATGCTTCACTCCCTCAGCTGACTCACCGTAGGCGGCGCCGACGAAGGCGAGGCAAGAGAGGATCCAGAGGAAGGCCATGGCTCGAACATGAAAGCTCCGTCTGAGACTCCAACCTTTATACACACAACCAGACACCTGATTGGCTGGGAGGGGGGGGGGGGGGGTTGGCTGGGAGGGGAGGGGTGTGATTGGCTGGGAGGGGAGGGGTGTGATTGGACGGGAGGGGAGGCGTGTTATCAGGGCGGTGGGAGCTCAGACGGGTGGAGCTGACGAAGCATTTCCACCTGATGAAGCAAGAGTTTGAACATAAGAGATGAAAAGAGAAGAGCAGTAATAATACTGATGCTCAGTAGTTCTGATGTTATATAGTTATATGTAGTTATACACTGATCATCATGTCACTATTTCATCTCTTCAACATTCAGTAATGATGTTATATAGTTATATGTAGTTATACACTGATCATCATGTCACTATTTCATCTCTTCAACATTCAGTAATGATGTTATATAGTTATATGTAGTTATACACTGATCACCATGTCACTATTTCATCTCTTAAACATTCAGTAATGGAGGATCTGACTTCAATGACTTCATGTTGACTTTATTTGATAAATCTTTTCATCTTTTCATTTTTCTACCTTCTTGTAGCCCGAGGGTTTTCTATCCAGAGTTTTTAGGGCTTTTTTATAGAGAGATTCTATCGGTAGAAGTGCTGTAGTACATGCCAGTGACCAGCTGGTTAAGCAGTAGTCTAGATGTGAGAGGATCAGCTGGTTAAGCAGTAGTCTAGATGTGAGAGGACCAGCTGGTTAAGCAGTAGTCTAGATGTGAGAGGATCAGCTGGTTAAGCAGTAGTCTAGATGTGAGAGGATCAGCTGGTTAAGCAGTAGTCTAGATGTGAGAGGACCAGCTGGTTAAGCAGTAGTCTCTATGTGAGAGGACCAGCTGGTTAAGCAGTAGTCTAGATGTGAGAGGATCAGCTGGTTAAGCAGTAGTCTAGAAGTGAGAGGACCAGCTGGTTAAGCAGTAGTCTAGATGTGAGAGGACCAGCTGGTTCAGCAGTAGTCTAGATGTGAGAGGATCAGCTGGTTAAGCAGTAGTCTAGATGTGAGAGGACCAGCTGGTTAAGCAGTAGTCTAGATGTGAGAGGACCAGCTGGTTAAGCAGTAGTCTAGAAGTGAGAGGACCAGCTGGTTAAGCAGTAGTCTAGATGTGAGAGGACCAGCTGGTTCAGCAGTAGTCTAGATGTGAGAGGATCAGCTGGTTAAGCAGTAGTCTAGATGTTAGAGGACCAGCTGGTTAAGCAGTAGTCTAGATGTGAGAGGATCAGCTGGTTAAGCAGTAGTCTAGATGTGAGAGGACCAGCTGGTTAAGCAGTAGTCTAGATGTGAGAGGACCAGCTGGTTAAGCAGTAGTCTAGATGTGAGAGGATCAGCTGGTTAAGCAGTAGTCTAGATGTTAGAGGACCAGCTGGTTAAGCAGTAGTCTAGATGTGAGAGGACCAGCTGGTTAAGCAGTAGTCTATGTGTGAGAGGATCAGCTGGTTCAGCAGTAGTCTAGATGTGAGAGGATCAGCTGGTTAAGCAGTAGCCTAGATGTGAGAGGATCAGCTGGTTAAGCAGTAGTCTAGATGTGAGAGGACCAGCTGGTTAAGCAGTAGTCTAGATGTGAGAGGATCAGCTGGTTAAGCAGTAGTCTATATGTGAGAGGATCAGCTGGTTAAGCAGTAGTCTAGATGTGAGAGGACCAGCTGGTTCAGCAGTAGTCTAGATGTGAGAGGATCAGCTGGTTAAGCAGTAGTCTAGATGTGAGAGGATCAGCTGGTTAAGCAGTAGCCTAGATGTGAGAGGACCAGCTGGTTAAGCAGTAGTCTAGATGTGAGAGGATCAGCTGGTTAAGCAGTAGTCTAGATGTGAGAGGACCAGCTGGTTAAGCAGTAGTCTAGATGTGAGAGGATCAGCTGGTTAAGCAGTAGTCTATATGTGAGAGGATCATACAATGTAAAAACAACAAAGCTGCACTGTTGGTTAAGGACTTCCTGATCTGCCTGATATTTGCCAGGTTGTATTTGACAGAGTTTGACACTTTTTTGATGTGTTTCCTGAATGAGAGTCGAGTCCAGGATGACTCCTAAGTATCTGAGCTCCTCCCCTCCCAGAAAGACACCAGAATCATCAATATTTGGCGGCTTTTTAGCAAAAAACATGCAGACAGTTTTTTTAACATTTAAAGAAAGACATGAATCAGTGAGCCAGTCCTGAACATGAGCCTTAGCAGTTGTGAGTATTTGAGCAGCTTCTGTCATGTTTTTCGTAGGAGTGAAAATAACCGCGTCATCGCGTACAGCTGTGCATTAACACCCTTACAGACATCAAAGAAATCATTAATGTAGAAAGAAAACAAAATAGGTCCAAGTAAGGAACCCTGAGGGACCCCTACTGGACAGTCCAGGTAAGGGGATTTGACACCGTCGACCACCACACACTGCTCTCTATCTGCAAGATATGATCTGAACCAACTGAGGGCCTGTGTGGAGAAATTACATTTCGACAGCTTGGTTAACAGTACTCGGTGGTCAACGGTGTCAAAGGCCCTTTTAAGATCCAGGAAAACAGCTCCCACACAGCTGTTCCTATCCAGGAGACAAACATACTTATAGCCGACTCTGTGGAAGGGTGAGTCCGGAAGCCAAACTGCATCGGATGCAATGCTGTGTCACCGTTATTGAGATGTTCTACTAGCTGTTCAGCCACCCATTTTTCTATTACTTTGGAGATGACAGGAAGAATACTGATTGGTCTATAGTTGTTGATTTCAGCTTTACTTCTGGATGTGAAGATTGGATTCACCGTGCTCATCTTCCAGTTAGTCGGGACACCAGAACGCCTGAGACAGATTTATCTGCTGCATGATGGAAAAACCAGAGACTCCATGTGAAGTTTTAAAAAGTTAGTGTCAAATCCGTAGTTATCTTTGGCATTAGGTTTGTTAAGAGAGCAAATAATTTCCCTTACCTCTCTGTCAGAGATTTCAGTTATGTTAAAAACAGGCTGTTGGCAGTAGACAGGATGATAATCACAGTCAGGTGCAGTGAACAGACTTGATATTTCATGAACAGAATTTATAATAAAAGAATTAAGTTCTGCAGCCAAGGTGACACTGACTGAGGGATTTTTCACTAACTGATTCTTGATGTTTAGCTCCAGTCCTTTATTGCTCTGCTTGGTCTGTCTGCCAGTTAGGTTATTGATCTCTTTCCACGTTTTTTTTGAATTTCCCTTTGCACTCTCAATTATGTTTAAGAAGTTTGCTTTAGCTTTCGTAATGCTAATGTTACTTTATTTCGTGCTGATGTGAACTTTTGACGGTCAATGATTAGACCAGTTTTCAGTTGATCTCTAACTTTTAACAGTGCAAGACACTTATTATTAAACCAGGGAAGGGAGCTGGATTGCCTGGTCCTAGAGCTCCCTGTCCTAGAGAAAGACAACAGAACCTCCTTCATTTTTTGAGAGAAGGAGTCAGCACTCTGGTTTACATCATCGCAGGAGAAAAGATTATCCCATACCAATTCCTTAAGGGCTTTATCAACATTTTGCTGTTGGTTCTTAGGGATGAAGTTGTGATTTGGTGATTTCTGATGCAGATATCTGTGTGAGTTTAGGACACGGTTTTTATTGAGTTTCCGGGAAAAGAAAATCACTTTATGATCTGAAAGTCCTGTGAAGAGGTTGTGAATCTTAGTGATTCTTTCTGGCTTATTTGAAAACAGCAGGTCAATTCTAGTTTTAGAGTAGTTCGTTAACCTGGTTGGTTGGTCAATTAATTGTGTTAAGTTAAAAGAATCAGTAATAGCCTTAAAATGTTTTCTGTCTTTCTTAATATCCTCTGTCTGTTTAATAACTGAACACATTTATCAAGTCTTTAATCAACATTTAGTAAATTCTGGCCTCTTATTAGAAACACTAATATGTGGCTTCCTCCTGTTGAACATTGTTCTGTAAAGCTCGGCTCTCGTCTATCAGTGCGGTTCTCAAAGCTTCACAATCGATTGATACGAGGGTGACAACCGGAGGAGATAGACTGCATCCTTCTTTCCTTAGACCAGCTGCTCCTGTTGCTTCTTTACTTCCTGGATACAGAAATGCATTTAGATAGTGACACAGTTAAACACATACACATAGAGATGAATATGACAGATGATAACTCATTAGTTTAGTACTTTAAAGAGTAATTAGTCATTGTGTCCACAGGGTGGCAGTCATGTTGGTTTCCACTCACAGTACAATCAGAAGAGAGAAGAAGAAAGTAGTGACACAGAGAAACAATGAAAGTTCAGATATAAGTTTATTATGAAGGATGTAAAAAAATGAACTGCTGTTTGTTTGATGTGCAAACATTCAGCTAATCTCCACAGCTCTTCATTTCTAGACATATTGAACCTTTCTTTATGAACAGGTTAAACGGCCCATGTAGAGGCAGAAGTGAGCTCAACAACCACAGACCAATCTCTGTTAGCTTCTGCTCTTTAGCAGGATAAACACACCTAGCGTTAATGCTAACAGTCAACATGGAGCTCAGCAGCCATCTTTTGTTTTCTACACAGTGAGAGCTGAAAGGAAAACAGCTGATAATCAATCATCATGTGATTATAGATCAATAGTAACGGCTGTCACAGCTGATGTCAGTCAGCAATAGAAACAGAGGAATATGTTTTATTAATATTTAGTTAATGGCTGATTCATTTTTAAATATGAAATGCTGCCGTTATGCTAAGCTAAGCTAGCTGTTCCTTAGCTAACCTCCCTGACTCAGTTTATTATGAATAAAAGAGAACGAGTGTTTCAGGTTCAGTTTTTTATTGAACTTCAAAGTGAAACTGGTGTGTTGCTTAGTTGGCAGCGAGGGTCTGGTCCACCCAGGCGCGCAGCTCGGTGACACGGGCGTACACGCCGGGCATGGTGGGAGTGCAGGTGCCGCTTCCCCAAGACACGATACCGACCAGAGTCCAGGCGCCGGCCTTCTCACAGACCAGAGGACCGCCAGAGTCGCCCTGCAAACAACCACAGACACATAAAGACCCAAAGAAAGGAGGAGAGACAGCTACATGCAGCAGGTGCAGCTGGGTTACATCACATGTTGCTGACATGTTAATAACACGTGTGTGTGTGGTTAGCGTGCAGCACCCACCATGCAGCTGGAGGCTCCGGAGGCTCCGGCGCAGATCATCAGGTCGCTGATCTTGTTGCCCCAGTAACGACGGCACTGCTCATTGGTCAGCAGGGGGAGGGAGGCCTGCTGCAGCAGGGCGGGGGTGTCGGGAGCTGCAACACATCAACACATCAACACACTGCTATTAATATTAATAATAATATTAATAATATGCTCAGGGTTCCCATGATGCTTTGCTTTACTCATGGCTTTTACTTTCTCCCTATGTAACACATCCTGTTATATTCACTTCTACTAAGGTCACTAACTTCCTGCCTATGCAGCACATGTTCCTGATCCTGTTTAGTGCTCTAATAATAATACTAATGATAATGATATTAATAGTAATAATAAGATGAATAATAATATTGATAGTAGTAATAATAAAGTCACCGTTGTAGCGGGTCAGGCCCCAGCCGCTGGTCACACACTTCATGCCTCCGGCGAAGTTGTCTCCGGTCTCGGCCATACACACGGGGGAAACACGCATGTTCATCTGGGCGGGGCTGGCCAGCTTGATGAGCAGGATGTCGTTGTTGATGGTGTAGCCGTTGTAGCGGGGGTGCTTGAACACCTGACAGGAAATGACATAGTTAGCCGGTGAACAGCAGGATGTCACATGACGTGATGAGGTCACGCTGCTCGACGCTCACCTTGCCGACCTGCATCACCTGGATGGCCTCGGCGTTGGAGGAGCGATCGTGTTCTCCGAGGATCACACGGTGGGAAGTCCTGCAGGAAGACATGAGGGTCAGCTGACCAATCAATCAACCAATTAGACGTACCTGGAACTAAAGGGGGGGCGATCCGCCCGCCAATAAGCAGCCTGTTGGAGATCTTCACCTGTAGAGTCCAACAGAACAACATCAACCTGAGACCAGGTCTGACTCACTGCAGAGGATGTGAACTCAGTTCTCACATCCAGTCTACATGTGCTTTGTGGACTTGGGAAGGCTTAGGACCGTGTCCCTCGGGGGACCTTGTGGGAGTTTGGGGTACCAGGGTCTCTGCTGCGAGCCATTGGGTCTCTATACGACCGCTGTGCAGTAAATCTTTATTTTTAAAGTGCCACATCACAATTAAAGTCATCTCAGGTCTGAACTCTGGTAACAGCTGACAGATTAAAATACATTTCAATCCAGAAGAACCAAAAATATCATGTTTCATCAGAGGTGGTCAGAGTTTACCTGACGTTGCAGTGAGCCGCTGTCACCACCCAGTTCTCATTGATGAGGGAGCCGCCGCAGAAATGGAAACCAGTATAATCCTGAAACACACACCATGTTACTGTGTGTGTGTTACTGTGTGTGTGTTACTGAGTGTGTGTGTGTGTGTGTGTGTGTGTGTGTGCGTGTGTACCTGCAGGGACACCTGCCAGGGCCAGGAGTGGGGCACCGCCTCCTCACCGTTCACGATACGGGAGTAACCCGTGACGACGGGGGGGATGGCGGGACTGCCGCAACCTGGTGACATCATCATAATGACATCATCATAACGACATCATTAATTACACATGAGATCAATCACTAATCAATAAAATCATTTTATCCTCATGAAGATTTAAAATATAGTTTTTTTTACAAATGTTTCAGTTTTTTTGGAGGTTTCTTGTAACCATGGTAACCAAATATTAAATCAGCTCAGGCTACCCAGCATGCTTCACTCCCTCAGCTGACTCACCGTAGGCGGCGCCGACGAAGGCGAGGCAAGAGAGGATCCAGAGGAAGGCCATGGCTCGAACATGAAAGCTCCGTCTGAGACTCCAACCTTTATACACACAACCAGACACCTGATTGGCTGGGAGGGGAGGGATGTGATTGGACGGGAGGGAGGCGTGTGATTGGCCGGGAGGGAGGCGTGTTATCAGGGCGGTGGGAACTCAGACAGGTGGAGCTGACGGAGCAAAAACTGCAAAACATGCAGAAGGTCTGAGTTTAACCTCCTGAGACTCGAGCTCTCCTCTGGTTTGGATTGTGGAACCTGATACAATAACTCAGCATGGTGTTTGACCAGGAAGTAGGTTTATAAAGATGATGTCATCATATGGGGACACATTTAATTCACCAGAGTATAAAACCATTTGTTTCAATGTCCGAAACATGGCTGTCTGAATGTCCCTTGCTCTTTTCTCCAAACGAGGAATGTCCTCCTGTCCAACTGAGCAGTCAAAGAGTAAAACTTCACTTTTCATGGTCAGACACATGTTCAGATGTTTAGTTTGAGGTAGATGGTCGATGTAAATATCAACATCTGCTCATCAGTTGAAACACATTGTGGTCAAACCTGAAACAAGCAGCCTTTAATAATGCAACCCATTCTATTTCAGAGTAATGGGCCCTTAACCTGGGAATTGATCACATGACCCTAAAAAACTAAAGCAATGTCGACTCATTTGTAGCAAGTCAAGTTTATTTATAAAGCACATTTAAAAACAACCTCAGTCGAACCAAAGTGCTGCACAGTTATTAAAATCCAATGTAATCACACACAATATAATAATACATAAAAACAATGAAGGAATAGTAAGAGCTCAATACAAAAAGTAGGAAGCCAAGGATTCTCGCCTAGCTGGGATTGAACGCCAAGCAAAACAGATATATTTTTAATAGTGTTTTAAAATGCTCTACAGACTGTGCAGCTCTAACGTGGAAAGGTAGGCTGGTCCACAGCTTGGGGGCCGCCACTGAGAAGGCTCTGTCCCCATGGGTAGAGAGTCTGGACCGAGGCTCTGAGAGTCCGGACCGAGGCTCTGAGAGTCCGGACCGAGGCACTGAGAGTCCGGACCGAGGCTCTGAGAGTCTGGGCCGAGGTACAGCCAGGAGCAGCTGGTTTGTTGACCTCAGTGCTCTGGAAGGACTGTGAGGCTGTACAAGCTCTGATAAATAAGATGGTGCCAGACCATTAAAACACTTAAAAACAAATAAAACCTTGAACTGGATCCTAAAGTGAACAGGCAGCCAGTGCAGAGGGTTAGGGTCTGGGTCTGGGTTAGGGTTAGGGTTAGGGTCTGGGTCTGGGTTAGGGTCTGGGTCTGGGTCTGGGTTAGGGTCTGGGTCTGGGTCTGGGTCTGTCTGAATGTCCCTTGCTCTTTTCTCCAAACGAGGAATGTCCTCCTGTCCAACTGAGCAGTCAAAGAGTAAAACTTCACTTTTCATGGTCAGACACATGTTCAGATGTTTAGTTTGAGGTAGATGGTCGATGTAAATATGATCATCTGCTCATCAGCTGAAACACATTGTGGTCAAACCTGAAACAGAGTAATGGGCCCTTAACCTGGGAATTGATCACATGACCCTAAAAAACTAAAGCAATGTCGACTCATTTGTAGCAAGTCAAGTTTATTTATAAAGCACATTTAAAAACAACCTCAGTCGAACCAAAGTGCTGCACAGTTATTAAAATACAATATAATCACACACAATATAATAATACATAAAAACAATGAAGGAATAGTAAGAGCTCAATACAAAAAGTAGGAAGCCAAGGATTCTCGCCTAGCTGGGATTGAACGCCAAGCAAAACAGATATATTTTTAATAGTGTTTTAAAATGCTCTACAGACTGTGCAGCTCTAACGTGGAAAGGTAGGCTGGTCCACAGCTTGGGGGCCGCCACTGAGAAGGCTCTGTCCCCCCGAGTAGAGAGTCTGGACCGAGGCTCTGAGAGTCTGGACCGAGGCTCTGAGAGTCCGGGCCGAGGCTCTGAGAGTCCGGGCCGAGGCACTGAGAGTCCGGGCCGAGGCTCTGAGAGTCCGGGCCGAGGCACTGAGAGTCCGGGCCGAGGCACTGAGAGTCCGGGCCGAGGCTCTGAGAGTCCGGGCCGAGGCTCTGAGAGTCCGGGCCGAGGCACCGAGAGTCCGGGCCGAGGCTCCGAGAGTCCGGACCGAGGCTCCGAGAGTCCGGACCGAGGCTCCGAGAGTTCGGACCGAGGTACTGAGAGTCTGGACCGAGGTACAGCCAGGAGCAGCTGGTTTGTTGACCTCAGTGCTCTGGAAGGACTGTGAGGCTGAACAAGCTCTGATAAATAAAATGGTGCCAGACCATTAAAACACTTAAAAACAAATAAAACCTTGAACTGGATCCTAAAGTGAACAGGCAGCCAGTGCAGAGGGTTAGGGTCTGGGTCTGGGTCTGGGTCTGGGTCTGGGTTAGGGTTAAGATCATTCCTTGGGAGATAAGCCTTTGCTAATAATCTTAGCTGGAAGAAGCTTGTTTTCATGATGGAGCTTATCTACTTATTGACCCTGAAGTCACTGTCCAAGATAACAATAAGGTTCTTAGCGGATGGGTGACAGTGAGGCCTCAGGGTGCTGATGGGTGACAGTGAGGCCTCAGGTTGCTGATGGGTGACAGTGAGGCCTCAGGGTGCAGATGGGTGACAGTGAGGCTTCAGGGTGCTGATGGGTGACAGTGAGGCTTCAGGGTGCTGATGGGTGACAGTGAGGCTTCAGGGTGCTGATGGGTGACAGTGAGGCCTCAGGGTGCTGATGGGTGACAGTGAGGCTTCAGGGTGCTGATGGGTGACAGTGAGGCTTCAGGGTGCTGATGGGTGACAGTGAGGCTTCAGGGTGCAGATGGGTGACAGTGAGGCCTCAGGGTGCTGATGGGTGACAGTGAGGCTTCAGGGTGCTGATGGGTGACAGTGAGGCTTCAGGGTGCAGATGGGTGACAGTGAGGCTTCAGGGTGCTGATGGGTGACAGTGAGGCTTCAGGGTGCAGATGGGTGACAGTGAGGCTTCAGGGTGCTAATGGGTGACAGTGAGGCCTCAGGGTGCTGATGGGTGACAGTGAGGCTTCAGGGTGCTGATGGGTGACAGTGAGGCTTCAGGGTGCTGATGGGTGACAGTGAGACTTCAGGGTGCTGATGGGTGACAGTGAGGCTTCAGGGTGCTGATGGGTGATGGGTGACAGTGAGGCCTCAGGGTGCAGATGGGTGACAGTGAGGCTTCAGGGTGCAGATGGGTGACAGTGAGGCCTCAGGGTGCAGATGGGTGACAGTGAGGCTTCAGGGTGCTGATGGGTGACAGTGAGTCCTCAGGGTGCTGATGGGTGACAGTGAGGCTGATGGGTGACAGTGAGGCTTCAGGGTGCTGATGGGTGACAGTGAGGCTGATGGGTGACAGTGAGGCTTCAGGGTGCTGATGGGTGACAGTGAGGCTGATGGGTGACAGTGAGGCTGATGGGTGACAGTGAGGCTTCAGGGTGCTGATGGGTGACAGTGAGGCTTCAGGGTGCTGATGGGTGACAGTGAGACTTCAGGGTGCTGATGGGTGACAGTGAGGCTTCAGGGTGCTGATGGGTGACAGTGAGGCCTCAGGGTGCTGATGGGTGACAGTGAGGCTTCAGGGTGCTGATGGGTGACAGTGAGGCTTCAGGGTGCTGATGGGTGACAGTGAGGCTTCAGGGTGCTGATGGGTGACAGTGAGGCTTCAGGGTGCTGATGGGTGACAGTGAGGCTTCAGGGTGCTGATGGGTGACAGTGAGGCTTCAGGGTGCTGATGGGTGACAGTGAGGCTTCAGGGTGCTGATGGGTGACAGTGAGGCTTCAGGGTGCTGATGGGTGACAGTGAGGCCTCAGGGTGCTGATGGGTGACAGTGAGGCTTCAGGGTGCAGATGGGTGACAGTGAGGCTTCAGGGTGCAGATGGGTGACAGTGAGGCCTCAGGGTGCTGATGGGTGACAGTGAGGCTTCAGGGTGCTGATGGGTGACAGTGAGGCTTCAGGGTGCTGATGGGTGACAGTGAGGCCTCAGGGTGCAGATGGGTGACAGTGAGGCTTCAGGGTGCTGATGGGTGACAGTGAGGCTTCAGGGTGCTGATGGGTGACAGTGAGGCTTCAGGGTGCAGATGGGTGACAGTGAGGCTTCAGGGTGCAGATGGGTGACAGTGAGGCCTCAGGGTGCTGATGGGTGACAGTGAGGCTTCAGGGTGCTGATGGGTGACAGTGAGGCTTCAGGGTGCTGATGGGTGACAGTGAGACTTCAGGGTGCTGATGGGTGACAGTGAGGCTTCAGGGTGCTGATGGGTGATGGGTGACAGTGAGGCCTCAGGGTGCAGATGGGTGACAGTGAGGCTTCAGGGTGCAGATGGGTGACAGTGAGGCCTCAGGGTGCAGATGGGTGACAGTGAGGCTTCAGGGTGCTGATGGGTGACAGTGAGTCCTCAGGGTGCTGATGGGTGACAGTGAGGCTGATGGGTGACAGTGAGGCTTCAGGGTGCTGATGGGTGACAGTGAGGCTGATGGGTGACAGTGAGGCTTCAGGGTGCTGATGGGTGACAGTGAGGCTGATGGGTGACAGTGAGGCTTCAGGGTGCTGATGGGTGACAGTGAGGCTTCAGGGTGCTGATGGGTGACAGTGAGACTTCAGGGTGCTGATGGGTGACAGTGAGGCTTCAGGGTGCTGATGGGTGACAGTGAGGCCTCAGGGTGCTGATGGGTGATAGTGAGGCTTCAGGGTGCTGATGGGTGACAGTGAGGCTTCAGGGTGCAGATGGGTGACAGTGAGGCTTCAGGGTGCAGATGGGTGACAGTGAGGCTTCAGGGTGCTGATGGGTGACAGTGAGGCTTCAGGGTGCTGATGGGTGACAGTGAGGCTTCAGGGTGCTGATGGGTGACAGTGAGGCTTCAGGGTGCTGATGGGTGACAGTGAGGCTTCAGGGTGCAGATGGGTGACAGTGAGGCTTCAGGGTGCAGATGGGTGACAGTGAGGCCTCAGGGTGCTGATGGGTGACAGTGAGGCTTCAGGGTGCAGATGGGTGACAGTGAGGCTTCAGGGTGCAGATGGGTGACAGTGAGGCTTCAGGGTGCTGATGGGTGACAGTGAGGCTTCAGGGTGCAGATGGGTGACAGTGAGGCTTCAGGGTGCAGATGGGTGACAGTGAGGCTTCAGGGTGCTGATGGGTGACAGTGAGGCTTCAGGGTGCTGATGGGTGACAGTGAGGCTTCAGGGTGCTGATGGGTGACAGTGAGGCTTCAGGGTGCAGATGGGTGACAGTGAGGCTTCAGGGTGCAGATGGGTGACAGTGAGGCTTCAGGGTGCAGATGGGTGACAGTGAGGCCTCAGGGTGCTGATGGGTGACAGTGAGGCTTCAGGGTGCTGATGGGTGACAGTGAGGCTTCAGGGTGCAGATGGGTGACAGTGAGGCCTCAGGGTGCAGATGGGTGACAGTGAGGCTTCAGGGTGCTGATGGGTGACAGTGAGGCTTCAGGGTGCTGATGGGTGACAGTGAGGCCTCAGGGTGCTGATGGGTGACAGTGAGGCTTCAGGGTGCTGATGGGTGACAGTGAGGCCTCAGGGTGCTGATGGGTGACAGTGAGGCCTCAGGGTGCTGATGGGTGACAGTGAGGCTTCAGGGTGCTGATGGGTGACAGTGAGGCTTCAGGGTGCTGATGGGTGACAGTGAGGCTTCAGGGTGCTGATGGGTGACAGTGAGGCTTCAGGGTGCAGATGGGTGACAGTGAGGCCTCAGGGTGCAGATGGGTGACAGTGAGGCTTCAGGGTGCAGATGGGTGACAGTGAGGCCTCAGGGTGCTGATGGGTGACAGTGAGGCTTCAGGGTGCTGATGGGTGACAGTGAGGCTTCAGGGTGCTGATGGGTGACAGTGAGGCTTCAGGGTGCTGATGGGTGACAGTGAGGCCTCAGGGTGCTGATGGGTGACAGTGAGGCCTCAGGGTGCTGATGGGTGACAGTGAGGCTTCAGGGTGCTGATGGGTGACAGTGAGGCTTCAGGGTGCTGATGGGTGACAGTGAGGCTTCAGGGTGCAGATGGGTGACAGTGAGGCTTCAGGGTGCTGATGGGTGACAGTGAGGCCTCAGGGTGCTGATGGGTGACAGTGAGGCTTCAGGGTGCTGATGGGTGACAGTGAGGCTTCAGGGTGCTGATGGGTGACAGTGAGGCCTCAGGGTGCTGATGGGTGACAGTGAGGCCTCAGGGTGCTGATGGGTGACAGTGAGGCTTCAGGGTGCTGATGGGTGACAGTGAGGCTTCAGGGTGCTGATGGGTGACAGTGAGGCTTCAGGGTGCTGATGGGTGACAGTGAGGCTTCAGGGTGCTGATGGGTGACAGTGAGGCTTCAGGGTGCTGATGGGTGACAGTGAGGCTTCAGGGTGCAGATGGGTGACAGTGAGGCCTCAGGGTGCTGATGGGTGACAGTGAGGCCTCAGGGTGCTGATGGGTGACAGTGAGGCTTCAGGGTGCTGATGGGTGACAGTGAGGCTTCAGGGTGCTGATGGGTGACAGTGAGGCCTCAGGGTGCTGATGGGTGACAGTGAGGCCTCAGGGTGCTGATGGGTGACAGTGAGGCTTCAGGGTGCTGATGGGTGACAGTGAGGCTTCAGGGTGCTGATGGGTGACAGTGAGGCTTCAGGGTGCAGATGGGTGACAGTGAGGCTTCAGGGTGCAGATGGGTGACAGTGAGGCCTCAGGGTGCTGATGGGTGACAGTGAGGCTTCAGGGTGCTGATGGGTGACAGTGAGGCTTCAGGGTGCAGATGGGTGACAGTGAGGCTTCAGGGTGCTGATGGGTGACAGTGAGGCTTCAGGGTGCTGATGGCGCTGACATAGCCATCTAAAAGATTTTGTTGGCCGAATAAAATAATCTCCGTTTTATTTTTGTTCATGGAGAGAAAGTTCACTTCTTCTAATGAGACCTGGACAGAGGCTTGGTCATTTGCTTTTAAGGGTATATAGATTTGTACGTCATCTGCAAAGCAATGAAATGAGACATTGTGCTTTCTAAATATGGTAACCAATGGCAACATATATATCGAAAAGAGGAGGGGGCCCAAAGTAGAACCCTGAGGAACCCCACAGCTCAGGGGGAAGTGGCCGAAGTATACTGGCCCATCTGGACAGAGAAGCTTCTGTCAGAGAGATATGACACTAGAACCCTTAATGCCCACACTAGAACCCTTAATGCCCACACTAGTACCCTTAATGCCCACACTAGAACCCTTAATGTCCACACTAGAACCCTTAATGCCCACACTAGAACCCTTAATGCCCACACTAGAGCCCTTAATGCCCACACTAGTACCCTTAATGCCCACACTAGAACCCTTAATGCCCACACTAGAACCCTTAATGCCCACACTAGAACCCTTAATGCCCACACTAGAACCCTTAATGCCCACACTAGTACCCTTAATGCCCACACTAGAACCCTTAATGCCCACACTAGAACCCTTAATGCCCACACTAGAACCCTTAATGCCCACACTAGAACCCTTAATGCCCACACTAGTACCCTTAATGCCCACACTAGAACCCTTAATGCCCACACTAGAACCCTTAATGCCCACACTAGAACCCTTAATGCCCACACTAGAACCCTTAATGTCCACACTAGAACCCTTAATGCCCACACTAGAACCCTTAATGCCCACACTAGAACCCTTAATGCCCACACTAGTACCCTTAATGCCCACACTAGAACCCTTAATGCCCACACTAGAACCCTTAATGCCCACACTAGAGCCCTTAATGCCCACACTAGAACCCTTAATGCCCACACTAGAACCCTTAATGCCCACACTAGAGCCCTTAATGCCCACACTAGAACCCTTAATGCCCACACTAGAACCCTTAATGCCCACACTAGAACCCTTAATGCCCACACTAGAACCCTTAATGCCCACACTAGAACCCTTAATGCCCACACTAGTACCCTTAATGCCCACACTAGAACCCTTAATGCCCACACTAGAGCCCTTAATGCCCACACTAGAACCCTTAATGCCCACACTAGAACCCTTAATGCCCACACTAGAACCCTTAATGCCCACACTAGAACCCTTAATGCCCACACAGGTGTTGAGACAGGAGGATGTTGTGATCCACTGTGTCAAAGGCAGCTGTCAGATCCAGAAGAACCAGAATCGCAGAGTTCCCAGAGTCAACCGATAAAAGAAGGTCATTTAAAATCCTTAAAAGTGCCGTTTCAGTACTATGGCGTGACTTCAAACCAGACTGGAACTTCTCGGAAATGCCATTTGGGTCAATAAAAGACTGCAGCTGTTCATTAACCACCTTCTCCAAAACCTTAGAAAGAAAGGGAAGCTTGGAGATAGGCCTATCTCCAAGCACATGCAAGAATTATTTATACTCTTATAAACTGTTGGTTTGTTCCTAAATCTGACCCAGCAATGGTTTCTTACATTTACATGTTCCCCTGCATGAGTGATAATAAAGTCCCAACGTCCTCAAATGAGTTCTTCCTGATTAGCCGTGTTGTAGCTTGTCGCTAACTACAAACGTTATTAAGCTTAAATAAACAGGATTCAACCATAAAATCTGATCAGGGTTTGATTCTGGTCCACTTGTATCTGGGATCAGATGCTGCCATCCTCTTTCTACACTGATTCATGTAATGAGCTTTTTCTACCACTAGGTGGCACAAACCAGAACTAACGAGGACTAAAGGTCAAAGTTCAGCAGGATGAAGTTTAAGGTCCAGCAAACCCAAAATGTGACGTCAGCATATGAAGAGGCAGCGTGGCATCAGCATGATGTGTGAATAGAAGTGATGTCCACACACAGACGAGTGTTATGTGACAGTTAGATGTGACTTCCCTCGTTGAGATCAACCAACAGACGTGACAGCAGATTATCTGCAGGATTATTTCACTTCTTCATCTCGTTAAATCAGATGTGCTTTCTACAGCGTCACCCACCCAGCATTTTACTACTAAAGGAATACAATTACAATATCAAGCAGTTTCAAGCACTTTATTCAGATTCCAAGCAGATCAAGAGCACATCATGTGGCAGACGGTACCTCTGGTAAGATGCATTACTCAGCTCCACTTCACATTGATTTATTTTATACGCTGTAGATCCAACGTGCTTTACAACACAGGAACTAAAACTATAACATGGTCAAAACATCAAATGAGTTATTTTTCTGGACCACCTTCAGCAGACATGATCTTTGACTTCAGAGGTGCAACAAGCTGGACGTGTGTGGCTCTCATTGCAGTGACAGTGGTCTCATGTTAATGTGGCAGTAAAGATATGAGAGCAAGATGAGCTGAAGCTGCACAGCTGAGCGTGGCAGCACAATGCACCAGCAGTCCTGCTTGGGATCTCTCACCTGATATCAAAACCCATGTGAGAAGATTTCTCTTTGATTTGGAGGTAAATACAGAATACAGTAACCAGTATTTCTGATTCCCACAGTTGTACTACAATACATAAAACATGCTGCTTAAATTCACCAGGAGGACAGATGATCAGATAGAGGTGGAATTATATCCATGACCCTCTGCAGTCGCCAGGAGAGAGGCCCAACATGTACACCCAAAGGTAACCAGTTCACAGGAAACCAGCTGATGGCTCACCGAGCTGTGAGCTGACGGTGGTATAGAGGAGTCTGAAGGACTGGACAGCACTGAATGCAGATGAAAAGTCAATGAATAACAGCCTAGCACATGTTTTAGGGGCCTCCACATGTTGGATTAAAAGTGTAACAGGCTTCACTGACCTTCCACCTGCTTCAGTCCTTCATCATCATCATCATCATCATCATCATCATCATCATCATCATCAGGTGAAAGCTGCTAAAGTCATTCAGGACTTTGGAGGTTTTAGTGTTTGAACAATGGAGGCATGTTTCCATCACTGTTTACAAAAGAACTGAAGACTAAGAGCCGCTAACGTTATCTGACCTGATGTTTAAGAAGCTTTGAAACAGTCGACGCACATTTAAACTGAATCTCAAATAAAAACAGTTTCATTCGTCAGTTATTAGTTTAACCAACTGTGACATCACATGTTTCACCTATTCTGAGTAATCACTGCAGCTGTAGCTCAGGCTAATGCTAGCTAATGCTAGCTGCAGAGGTGATAATATTGATCTGTCAGTGTTTTAATTAAATAAAGTGCTGACGACAGAACCCTGAGGAACCCTGAAGAACCCTGAGGAACCCTTCACTCATTTCTACTGTTTTCATTTTTAAAGCTTATTTTCAAATAAAGTGTTGAATAAAAGTCTTTAATGAGGCTTTTATGTAGCAGAGCTTTACGTAGTTTAGTGAATAAACCGAATAAATTAGTTTTAGCCTTTAGTGTTTATTATCTACTGTTACATTAATCAGCTGTTCAATGTTGTTTTTATAGAAATGAACTCCAACAAACACAGTCAGTGTTGTTCAGACGGTTTTATTGTCTTTCAGTGGGTGGGGGGGGTCGGGGGGGGGGGGGGGGGGGGGTGCCAGCAGCAGCACAGCCTCGGACCGTTTAGTTGGCGGCGAGGATCTGGTCAACCCAGCCACGGAGCTCGGTGACGCGGGCGTAGACAGCGGGGGTGGAGGTGGAGCAACGGCTGCTTCCCCAGGAGACGATTCCCACCAGAGTCCAGGCTCCGTCCTTCTCACAGACCAGAGGGCCACCAGAGTCACCCTGGAAACAACAGACACTGTCAGAGACCCCAACAACACACCTGCATGTGTTCATGTTCCTAACAGGGACCGCAGGAAGAGTGGCTGTTGCCTTGGTAACAACTGATCCAAATAAACAATACACAGCCTCACCATGCAGGAAGTAGCTCCGGCTCCTCCGGCACAGATCATGACGTCGGAGATGTTGCTGCCCCAGTGAGTCTTACACTGTGTGTTGGACAGCAGGGGCAGAGCAGCCTGCTGCAGCTTGTTGGGAGTGCTGGGAGCTGTGGGACACACATCATAAAATACAGTCACACACTGCACTCAACATGATGATGTGTACAGGTATATAAATGTGTAATGTAGGTAACGTGATGATGCCTCACCGTTGTAGCGGGTCAGACCCCAGCCAGAGGTGACACAGGTCATGCCAGGGGCGAAGCTGTCGGCAGACGCGGCGAGGCACACGGGGGACACGTTGGTGCCCAGGCGGGCGGGGCTGGCCAGCTTGATGAGGGAGATATCGTTGTTGATGGTGCGAGGGTTCCAGTCGGGGTGGGTGAACACCTGAGGGGAGGAGGGGCAGACGGGAAGGGGTTAGCGGGGGGAGGACGGTGTGTTGTGAAAGCTGATTGGCTGACCGATGGTTCTCACCTTGGCGGGCTTCAGCACCTGGACGTCCTCGTTGGAGCCGTAGCCCTTATCGTGCTCTCCGGCCACCACGCGGTGGTAAGTCCTGCAGGACGTAGCTCAGGTTTAAACACGCTGTCAGCACATTAACACGAGTACAGATCAAACGCAGTGATGCTTCTTTCTCCTGTTAGTAACTCTGAGAGATCGTCCTCTCAGCCAAACATCACTGCATCTCTTAGTTATTCAAACTAAATGTGTGTGAGCTGCTTGTAAAGTCTTCAGCAGACTTGGAGCTTAAAAATCCGCCCAACTAAACTTTACACACAATAAGTATTTAAACCAGCAGGATTAAACCTGGTCTGTATTAATGCTGCTGTCAGACCAGTGAGTGGGTTGGACCTCAGTAATCCTGCAGGTCTATTTTAAAGATTAAACTGAATGTTTGTGAGGAGTTTTAAAGATTCATGTCTTCAGTAGGAGGCTCTGACTCTGAGCTGGACCACAGTCCAGGTGTTTGGTACTGACCTGACGTTACAGTGAGCAGCGGTCACCACCCAGTTCTCATTGATCAGAGAACCTCCACAGAAGTGGAAGCCACTGGATTGCTGAGAGGAACAAAGCAAGAGAGAGGAGGACTGTGATGATGTGTTCAGGTACAGTGTTATAATGATGTGTTCAGGTACAGTATTATAATGATGTGTTCAGGTACAGTAGTACAATGATGTGTTCAGGTACAGTACTATAATGATGTGTTCAGGTACAGTGTTATAATGATGTGTTCAGGTACAGTATTATAATGATGTGTTCAGGTACAGTAGTATAATGATGTGTTCAGGTACAGTATTATAATGATGTGTTCAGGTACAGTTTTATAATGATGTGTTCAGGTACAGTAGTATAATGATGTGTTCAGGTACAGTAGTATAATGATGTGTTCAGGTACAGTATTATAATGATGCGTTCAGGTACAGTAGTATAATGATGCGTTCAGGTACAGTAGTATAATGATGCGTTCAGGTACAGTACTATAATGATGTGTTCAGGTACAGTAGTATAATGATGTGTTCAGGTACAGTACTATAATGATGTGTTCAGGTACAGTACTATAATGATGTGTTCAGGTACAGTACTATAATGATGTGTTCAGGTACAGTACTATAATGATGTGTTCAGGTACAGTAGTATAATGATGTGTTCAGGTACAGTACTATAATGATGTGTTCAGGTACAGTAGTATAATGATGTGTTCAGGTACAGTAGTATAATGATGTGTTCAGGTACAGTATTATAATGATGTGTTCAGGTACAGTAGTATAATGATGTGTTCAGGTACTGACTCACCTGCAGGGACACCTGCCAGGGCCAGGAGTGAGGCACCGCCTCCTCACCGTTAACGATGCGGGCGTAGCCGCTCACCTGGGGGGGGATGGCGGGGGTGCCGCAGCCTGAGAGGACGACAGGAAGCAGAAGTTAAAACACCTGCTGTTTCACAACCAGTACCAGTCTGAACCGGTGCCCAGTCTGAACCGGTACCCAGTCTGAACCAGTACCAGTCTGAACCGGTACTCAGTCTGAACCGGTACCCAGTCTGAACCGGTACCAGTCTGAACCGGTGCCCAGTCTGAACCGGTGCCCAGTCTGAACCGGTACCCAGTCTGAACCGGTACCAGTCTGAACCGGTACCCAGTCTGAACCGGTACCAGTCTGAACCAGTACCAGTCTGAACCAGTACCCAGTCTGAACCGGTGCCCAGTCTGAACCGGTACCCAGTCTGAACCGGTACCCAGTCTGAACCGGTACCCAGTCTGACTCACCGTAGGCGGCGCTGACGAAGGCGAGGCAGGACAGGATCCAGAGGAAGGCCATGATGACGACGATGCTGCTGAACGACTGAGCTGCTGCTTTATACCTGAAGCCTGCCGGGCCTCAGCCAATCACAGCGGCCCGTGGGTCCCACCCAGCCCTGCCGGGCCTCAGCCAATCAGAGCGGCCCGTGGGTCCCACCCAGCAGCTGGTGGCGTTCCCACGGCCTCTCTTCTCTGATTGGCTGAAAAATGAACGCTGTTCAAAGTGAAGAAGCTTAAAAAAGTTTAAATATAAAAACTGATGAAAAGTTTCATTGTTTAACTTTTATTTTTAAACTCAGTGAAAATGAAGAAAACTGAAGTTTGAATCATTATAAAACTCTTTAAACCCTTTTTGCATCAATTCAGTCACAAAAAGCACCGAAGAACACACATGTAGTAAACACACATGTAAAGTACAGATAAGACATACACACACACACACACACACACACACTCACACACACACACACACACACACACACACACACATACACACACACACACACACACACACACACACACACACATTTATACGTGTGTATCATGTTTTCTTGTTTTCTGGGGGAACAGATCTGACTGTTGTCTCATAAATGAATCATTAACCAACCAGCTGAGAAACTTTCCACTCTGGTGTCTGACCTGCACTCAGCTCATCCAGCATCTACTCTGCTGCTGTGTAGAAACCTGGCTCAGTGCTTACACTGCTCTGCTCTGTGGTAATAATCTCTACTTCACTCTCATCTATGTGAGATAATTAAGGTGAAAAAATTGCAGATGTTGATGAATTTACACAAAATAAAAAACAGTGGTGCCAGAGGCTTAGATCAGGCAGCCATCTTGTTCGGCATCATCACGTGACCTCCCAACCCCAACGAAATTCTAACCCCCTCTACACCCCCACCTCAAATATCACGGCGCTGTGCTGGAAACCCACAGTCAGCATGATCATCCCCACTCACGGCATCTTAGGTCCATGCGGGTCAGAAGGGGTTGTATCATTCAGTCCTGAAAACAGAAATAACAGAATAGAGCCAGGTAGAACACCATGGACTAACAACCCAACAAAGAGCCAGGTAGAACACCATGGACTAACAACCCATTAAAACAAAGAGCCAGGTAGAACACCATGGACTAACAACCCTTTAAAACAAAGAGCCAGGTAGAACACCATGGACTAACAACCCTTTAAAACAAAGAGCCAGGTAGAACACCATGGACTAACAACCCAACAAAGAGCCAGGTAGAACACCATGGACTAACAACCCATTAAAACAAAGAGCCAGGTAGAACACCATGGACTAACAACCCTTTAAAACAAAGAGCCAGGTAGAACACCATGGACTAACAACCCATTAAAACAAAGAGCCAGGTAGACCACCATGGACTAACAACCCATTAAAACAAAGAGCCAGGTAGAACACCATGGACTAACAACCCTTTAAAACAAAGAGCCAGGTAGAACACCATGGACTAACAACCCAACAAAGAGCCAGGTAGAACACCATGGACTAACAACCCATTAAAACAAAGAGCCAGGTAGAACACCATGGACTAACAACCCTTTAAAACAAAGAGCCAGGTAGAACACCATGGACTAACAACCCTTTAAAACAAAGAGCCAGGTAGAACACCATGGACTAACAACCCATTAAAACAAAGAGCCAGGTAGAACACCATGGACTAACAACCCAACAAAGAGCCAGGTAGAACACCATGGACTAACAACCCAACAAAGAGCCAGGTAGAACACCATGGACTAACAACCCATTAAAACAAAGAGCCAGGTAGAACACCATGGACTAACAACCCATTAAAACAAAGAGTCAGGTAGAACACCATGGACTAACAACCCTTTAAAACAAAGAGCCAGGTAGAACACCATGGACTAACAACCCTTTAAAACAAAGAGCCAGGTAGAACACCATGGACTAACAACCCAACAAAGAGCCAGGTAGAACACCATGGACTAACAACCCAACAAAGAGCCAGGTAGAACACCATGGACTAACAACCCAACAAAGAGCCAGGTAGAACACCATGGACTAACAACCCATTAAAACAAAGAGCCAGGTAGAACACCATGGACTAACAACCCATTAAAACAAAGAGTCAGGTAGAACACCATGGACTAACAACCCTTTAAAACAAAGAGCCAGGTAGAACACCATGGACTAACAACCATTTAAAACAAAGAGCCAGAGGACTTCCAGATGCAGCGGATGGGTGTACACGTGTATTCGTGAGCTCTCGGTGGTCGGCCCAGATAGCTTCATTTATCCTGCTTAAAACTCTCATAACTCAAGATTACATGCAATAGACAGAGAGACTTTGAGCACTTTGAGACTTTGAGCACTATCTTCGGCATAAAGAACAACAGGAAACTACAACTCCAGCTTCACTCCACCTGCACGCTGCACCCAACATGGCGGACCGACAGGACGAAACAGACACTGCTCAACAGACTTCTGGATGCTATTAAAGAAACCAAAGAGGACCTAACAGAACATATTGGCAAGAAAACAACTGACATACAAGCTATATTAACAAAAATAGAATCTTCACTCTCGACGTTGTCAGAAGAGGTCCAGGAGATGGGAACACGAGTGAGTGCTAACGAAGACGTTATTAAAGACACCCGCGACTGTGTTAACAAGATGGAGAAACTGATCTGTAAGAGACTCTGTCATGCTGGCTCACAAACTTGATGCCATACATTGCACCGCAATGGTTTTAATGTTTTGGGGTTATGTATGGTCTCTCACTACTTACATGAATGTACACAATACCTTCTGGTCCAGGTTGAGTTTTATCATTTCATTCATGTTGGATCTCGAGGACATTGGTCAATCAACCTGTCAATCAGGACATAGCCCCGCCCCCTAATGCATACCCTGCTTTATCGTCACATATAAAATCAGGGAGGCCAAAATGTCCCAAATGAACATCATACTGCATTGAAGAAGGCTTTAAACTAGCGATTGAGACCATAAACACATTTTGAAAACGTTTACTGAGGTTAGAAATCAAGTGAGAAGTTGGTGAATTCTCCATTGACTTGTATAGAGACGGTCGCCCCCTGGTGGCCTTTTGATAGAATGCAGCTCTAAGTTACTTCTCCATTGACTTGTATAGAGACGGACGCCCCCTGGTGGCCTTTTGATAGAATGCAGCTCTAAGTTACTTCTCCATTGACTTGTATAGAGACGGTCGCCCCCTGGTGGCCTTTTGATAGAATGCAGCTCTAAGTTACTTCTCCATTGACTTATATAGAGACGGTCGCCCCCTGGTGGCCTTTTGATAGAATGCAGCTCTAAGTTACTTCTCCATTGACTTGTATAGAGACGGTCGCCCCCTGGTGGCCTTTTGATAGAATGCAGCTCTAAGTTACTTCCTGGTTGGCCTCATTTCAGAGGACCGGAGCTCCCGGCCTGATCCTAACCCAGTTCATATTGATGTTGCCAGTAATTTGAGGTTGTTGCCAAAGTTTAATGAAAATGATGAAACCTTTTTCTGTTTGTGTGAATGTCTTGCTGAGTCAAGGTCTTGGCCTGATGTGGGAAGAACTTTAATGTTAATACGGTAAAAGCAGCTTTAAGGTTCATGAGTTAGTTCCTTAAGCCTATCATCAACACTTTAGGGGCTGCCGAAAGACTGGTAAACAAACACATGTGGAATTTGCATGGGATTTACTTTCTGCTCTTCTTCTGGTTTGAGAACATTTGATAAACTGTGTGACTTAGTTGTTCTGGAACAATTTAGACAGTCAGTGCCTGATTATATCGCCACCTATATTAATGAGCACAGTCACGCCCTAATGAGGCTGCAGTGTCTGCTGATGAATATGTGTTAACACACAAGTGCATCTTTTCCCCCAAATGTGAAGTCAGCTGGTTTGGCTACAACTACCCATACTCCCAATTTTGGAGATGAAGAAAAACTGGTGACTCCATTTCAAATGCAGGTTAAACAGATAGAATCCTCTGAGATTGACTTTGGTTATGCTCCATTCATGTCTGATGGGTTTGCCATGTTAATTGGGAACAATAAGAAAATTCTACTCAAAATACTGAGGGTATTGTACTGACTCAGGAGCTTTGCACACCTTTATGAGGAAAGCAATTTTTCCCTTTTCTCCAAGTACAGATACAGGGAGCTGTATTACATTCAGAGAGATGGGCCTACAAACTCTTTTTACATAAATGTAACATAAAATGTTCTTGTCATGTAATTTGCCAAAGGGGTAGGCAGAGGTTGGTGTTTTCATTCCTGGCAGTCTACAAATACCCAATGTGTCAATCCAGCCAAGTAAGACAGGTGTTACATCCTGAGAACCTCCAGAGTTCCCTGAACCTTCACAAGGCTTCAGAGAATCAGAGTTAGCAGATAAAGAACTCTTTGCATGACTGTGATGGAAGAATTTAGTCCAAATTTAAAAATGAAAATAAACTCAGAGATGTCAGATGTTTTGAATAAAAAGCACCACAGCCAAGTTGATCCAAGCTGCTGAGTGATGATGTTGGTCAGAGATACTAACAGCAGCTGATGATGCTGAGCTGATCTTTTGCTCATTAGATGTTCAGTTGGCTCCATCTAGTGGACAGATAGTAGAACTACATCATGTGTTATATATCTGACACTGACTGGGTTTCTGCTACAGGTTAGACTGGTTTTGACGTCACTGATGTTGTTTAGATGTGGACTCTGAAGTTATGAGGATGTGACAGCGTCTTCAGATCAAATGAACACAGACAGCAGGACTGACGAGGGAGAAGGAGCAGCTTCTTCTCTCCTCATGTTTCTCTACACATGAAGGTGGAAAGTGTCTGTAAGTTGACCTGAAGAGACTTCAGCAGGTGAGAATCCTACCAGAGAAATCTGTAAATGTCTGATGAACCATCAGTTTGATCACATTGTGTTGAATCACTGTTTGACTGGACAGTAGAAATGTTTCTGATGATGATTGTCTGTTTCACTAGATTTATTTAATCCTTCAGGTTTTACACAACATTTAGATTATTCATGATTTGTTTCTTGATGAGTTAAAGGAGAGAAGTTTGAGAATGATTTCCTTGTTTTACTGTTAATGATTCTCAGGTTGAACCAACAGCACTTTGATTGTAATCTGAGATCTTATCATCAGTGGAAAATGTAGGGAGTGTCAGAACTGGTCAGACAGATTGAATCAACTTGACTGCTGTCCATTTTAATCCAAAACACACCCATCTTCCAACACTGAGACAGACTTGGTTTGACTGAAAGCTCTTTTACAGTCCATGTTGTGAACTGTCCCAGAGGCTGCAGAGTCCTCAGATGGACCTGCTCAGTGTGTCTGATGGGAAGAGCTGCTGCTTCTCTGTTTTCTACAGTATTTGTGACATGTTAGAGAGATGAATGAGAACTAATGTGTCCTGTGATGAAACCTTGTTGTAGTGATTGAGTGCAGCTCTCCCAGCAGCTGTTTCTCTGCTATGGATCAGTGTGAGGACAGAGAGGATGGAGTCCCTCCCTCTAAAAGCTCTCTGTGTGGGGAACATGACAGCCAGACCAAAGCTCAGAGGTGAGATGAGGATCTCTAACTGTCCATCACTGTTCTCCACTCACATCACTCCACCATCATTATTCACACTCACTGTCACATCTGACACTCAACTACTGAATAATAAGTCACAATAACTCAGAATGAACTACTAACTTTGTGAGTTAACAAAGAGCTCAACCACTGATTAGTCAACTAATCAACTAAGATGAGACAGCATCTTTCATCAGATGACATTTTGATGAACAGGAGAACGTTTCTCATCCACTGTCTTCTTACTGATTTTCATTCTGCTTCTAAAACTTCAGCTGCTGACAGTCTGCTCAAAATTCATCTTTTTAAACTCTTTGATTTGTTGTTTGTTTGTATCAGGATGCAGCAGCAGAGCGCAGACTCTCCTGACCCCAGCTGTGTGTCCATGAAGAGTGATGCGTCTATGTATGTGCCTATTGAGTTTAAAGATGGACAACCTGCTGATGGAAGGTAAAAATTTAACATCCAGTAATCAGAGCAGCATTTACAGGAGTTCATTTAGTCATCATGACAGAACATCTTTAATAAGCTGAGTGCAGATTTGAGTCATTAAATGTCCTTAAACGTGATGTTTTCTCTACAGAGTTCAGCAGCAGAGCTCAGAGGTTCCCAGTGATCAGTCTGCACAGCAGCATCAAACACAGCTGGACTCCATATTTATGGTGTGTACATGTACAAACACACCTTTTACTTTTAACTCCATCAACCACAGATGAAATAGTAAAGTAGCATTCAGGTCCTAACAGTGTCCATGCTGCTCTGTTTAGACCAGCAGGCCTTCAGACTGACACATGAATCACATGTTGTGTTCTACCAGTTTAAATGAAATGTTCACTTTATCTTTCTGTTCCAGCTGCTGGAGGAGAACATCCTCACTTTTGTGAAGAACGAGCTGAAGAGAGTCCAGAGGGGTCTGAGTCCAGATTACCCAGAATGCTTAGAGAGTCAGAGTGAGGATGAGGAGGAGTTGGACGGTGAGGAGGAAGAGCAGAGGAGGAGCAGCAGAGAGGCATTTCTGAAGATCACAGTGCACTTCCTGAGGAGAATGAAGCAGGAGGAGCTGGCTGAGCGTCTGCAGAGCAGTAAGAGGATTTTAACAGATTTAACATGATGGAGAGGAAATGGAGGCAACATGGGAGAGGTTTATATTTCAAACTCTGCTGTAAATATGCTGCACACATCTGCATCAGATCAGAGGCTGTTTGTCCTCCACTGATGAGCTGAATAAAACTGATGGAGGAGGAAAAACTACACAGACACACTTACATGTTCAGATTTCTAGACTTTCTGTAGGATCCACTCACTGATTTCATTTGTTGTTTGTTCATTCAGGAGCTCGTGCTGCAAAGTGTCGACGTAAACTCAAGTCTAACCTGGAGAAGAAGTTCCAGTGTCTGTTTGAGGGGATCGCTAAAGCAGGAAACCCAACCCTTCTGAATCAGATCTACACACCGCTCTACATCACAGAGGGAGGGACTGCAGAGGTCAATGATGAACATGAGGTCAGACAGATTGAAACAGCATCCAGGAAACCAGACAGACCAGAAACAACAATCAGACAAGAAGACATCTTTAAAGCCTCACCTGGAAGAGATGAACAAATCAGAACAGTGATGACAAAGGGAGTGGCTGGCATTGGGAAAACAGTCTTAACACAGAAGTTCACTCTGGACTGGGCTGAAGACAAAGCCAACCAGGACGTACACTTCACATTTCCATTCACTTTCAGAGAGCTGAATGTGGTGAAAGGGAAAAAGTACAGCTTGGTGGAACTTGTTCATCACTTCTTTACTGAAACCAAAGAAGCAGGAATCTGCAGGTTTGAAGAGTTCCAGGTTGTGTTCATCTTTGACGGTCTGGATGAGTGTCGACTTCCTCTGGACTTCCACAACAATAAGAACCTGACTGATGTTACAGAGTCCACCTCAGTGGATGTGCTGCTGACAAACCTCATCAGGGGGAAACTGCTTCCCTCTGCTCGCCTCTGGATAACCACACGACCTGCAGCAGCCAATCAGATCCCTCCTGAGTGTGTCGGCATGGTGACAGAGGTCAGAGGGTTCACTGACCCACAGAAGGAGGAGTACTTCAGGAAGAGATTCAGAGATGAGGAGCAGGCCAGCACCATCATCTCCCACATCAAGACATCACGAAGCCTCCACATCATGTGCCACATCCCAGTCTTCTGCTGGATCACTGCTACAGTTCTGGAGGATGTGTTGAAAAGCAGAGAGGGAGGAGAGCTGCCCAAGACCCTGACTGAGATGTACATCCACTTCCTGGTGCTTCAGTCCAAACTGAAGAACATCAAGTATGATGGAGGAGCTGAGACAGATCCACACTGGAGTCCAGAGAGCAGGAAGATGATTGAGTCTCTGGGAAAACTGGCTTTTGAGCAGCTGCAGAAAGGCAACCTGATCTTCTATGAATCAGACCTGACAGAATGTGGCATCGATATCAGAGCAGCCTCAGTGTACTCAGGAGTGTTCACACAGGTCTTTAAAGAGGAGAGAGGGCTGTACCAGGACAAGGTGTTCTGCTTCGTCCATCTGAGCCTTCAGGAGTTTCTGGCTGCTCTTCATGTCCATCTGACATTCATCAAGTCTGGAGTCAATCTGCTGGAAGAAGAACAAACAAAATCCTGGTGGTCTAAAGTCTTTAAAGACAAATCAACACGTTTCTACCAGAGTGCTGTGGACGAGGCCTTAAAGAGTCCAAGTGGACACCTGGACTTGTTCCTCCGCTTCCTCCTGGGTCTTTCACTGCAGACCAATCAGACTCTCCTACGAGGTCTGCTGACACAGACAGGAAGTAGCTTGCAGACCAATCAGAAAACAGTTGAGTACATCAAGGAGAAGATCAGTGAGGATCTGTCTGCAGAGAGAAGCATCAATCTGTTCCACTGTCTGAATGAACTGAATGATCGTTCTCTAGTGGAGGAGATCCAACAGTACCTGAGATCAGGAAGTCTCTCTGCAGATAAACTGTCTCCTGCTCAGTGGTCAGCTCTGGTCTTCATCTTACTGTCATCAGATAAAGATCTGGACGTGTTTGACCTGAAGAAATACTCTGCTTCAGAGGAGGCTCTTCTGAGGCTGCTGCCAGTGGTCAAAGCCTCCAACAAAGCTCTGTAGGTGCACACAGAACTATCCAGATTAATGTAGTTTCATCTTTGCTCAATGAAGAAAAGTAATGTTTGCAATTCTTTTGTTCTGCTGATTCTTCTCCAGGTTGAGTGGCTGTCACCTCTCAGAGAGAAGCTGTGCAGCTTTGTCCTCAGTTCTCAGCTCCCAGTCCTCTAGTCTGAGAGATCTGGACCTGAGTAACAACAACCTGCAGGATTCAGGAGTGAAGCAGCTTTCTGCTGGACTGGAGAGTCCACACTGTGGACTTGAGACTCTGAGGTCAGTTTTATTTAAAACCTTAACCCGAGTAATCCAAGTTAATTTCCCTTTGGGGACAATAAAGTATCTATCTATCTATCTATCTATCTATCTATCTATCTATCTATCTATCTATCTATCTATAAAAGTCTAGTATAATGAAAAGAATAACATAAAATATACAACACAAATACTGTCATGTTCTGGGTGTGCAGGTGGTATGACTAGGTGTATGTATGTGTCAAAATCTGCTGACCATGACATCATGTATGTTAGAATGACGTGACTATTGTGCTTACATTGTTCTGATGGTAGAACAAGATAATTTAATTTATTGTATATAATCTGCTCTGCTCATCCTTTCACTAGATAATGTATTGATTATAATCTGACTATTTCCTCTGCTCTGGGCTCGCTGTGCCATCTCACGCTTGAGACAGCAAGGAGTCCGTCTGCAGACGACTGAATAAACTAGAGAAAGACAACGAACGACTTTGTGCTTCAGTGTTCGCGGAAAACCTCAGAAGGCCGTCAAAAATTGTGCCCAAGTAGGCCTACCTGTATTCCTCCACCACCTCCACAGGTTCCCCCCGGATGGTGGTAGTGATGGCCTCTGCCAGCTTTCTATGCTTGCTGGAGAATGTAACAATCACCTGTTTAGTCGTTGTTGAGTTCAGCTGGAGACAGGCGTCCTCACTTCAGGTGATAAAGTCCTGAAGAACAGAGCTGTGGTGAAGGTTTAGGTTAGAGAGCAGAGATAGCACGACTGTGTCGTCAGCGAATTTAACCAGGTGACAGTTTGGCTGGATGTAAAGCAGAGGTGATAGGACACAGCCCTGCAGGGAGTTGGTGGAGGTGTGGAAGATGTCAGAGTAGGAGCCATTAACAAGCACCCTCAGTGACCAGTTGGTTAAAAAGTCAGTAATCCACATGGTGAGCTGGTGATCCAAATTGAACCGGGTTATTAACTTCTCGGCAAGGATGTGTCGCTGCATGGTATTGAATGCAGAAGAGAACTCCGCAAACAGGAGCCTGGTGGTGGTGTTGGGGGTCTCCAGATGTTTGTGGATGGTCTCCAAGATGAATATCTTGGCGTCGTCCACTCCCCTGCCGGCCCTGTATGCGAACTGCAGTGGGTCCATCAATGGCTCAACAGACTTGGTGATGGAGTTTTTGACAATCCTCTCCATCGCCTTCATCACCACGGAGGTCAGGGCCACAAGCCTCAGGTCATCTAGTACCTTGGTGGGGCCCTTCTTGGGGATGGGAATGACCGTGGAATGTTTCCACTTCTGGGGCACTGTGCTGCAGTTCATGGACATCTGGAACAGCTGCTGGAATACCTCCCCCAGCTGCCCAGCACAGTGCTTAAGGGTCCGCCCACAGATGTTGTCAGGTCTAGTTGCAGTGTTGGATTTGGTCCTCTTGAGGGCTCTCACTACCTCTTCCCTGCTGAAGGTAAAAGTTGAATCATCAGGATGGAGTGTGGAGATGATGCTCTTTAGCTCTGCGCTACTGTCTTTTTCTAATCTTGAAAAGAATGAGTTGAGGTCTAGTAGGTTCATAAAGTTCTATGAGCTGGGAGCACAGTGTTCTAGTAGTTTGGTTAACTGGTTGCTTTTGTCTGGCTTTATTGATAGATATAATTGAGATTTGTTTTATGTGGGAATTAAAGGACAGATCCTGATCAAATATAACTCCAAGGTTCCTTACAGTGGTGCTGGAGGGAGAGAAATGCCATCCAGAGTAGGCATGTCAATTGGTAGTGTGTTTCTAAGATGTTTAGGGCCGAAATATTCTTTCTCATTTTCGTCTGAGAGACCTGGATTCAATTGTAATCTGTAAAAGTTTATCTTTCAAGGTTTTACTGTGTTTATATATTGGATCTGTGAATTAACATATTAATATTCTTCTCCAGGTTGAGTGTCTGTAACCTCTCAGAGAGAAGCTGTGCAGCTCTGTCCTCAGTTCTCAGCTCCCAGTCCTCTAGTCTGAGAGATCTGGACCTGAGTAACAACAACCTGCAGGATTCAGGAGTGGAGCAGCTTTCTGTTGGACTGAAGAGGTCACACTGTGGACTGGAAACACTCAAGTCAGTTTTATTTACAAGTATACAGTTTCACTAACTCTTTTCACATGTGAGTCAGGATAAATGTTTCTGTCATTTAATCTTTAATGAAGACTCAATGTGCATTAAGTAATAAGTCCAAGACAAATTTCCCTTCGGGGACAATAAAGTATCTATCTATCTATCTATCTATCTATCTATCTATCTATCTATCTATCTATCTATCTATCTATCTATCTATCTATCTGTCTATCTGTCTGTCTATAAAAGTCTAGTATAATGGAAAGAATAACAGAAAATATACAACACAGAAATACTGGTTAGAGTGCAAGCCATATATGCAGCGGATCCCAGTTCAAGTCCCGGCCAACGGACCCTTCTGCATGTCCCCTCTCCCATAATGTTCTGTCTCTCTACTAAAGTTGTCTATGCCAGAAAGTGTTCCGTATATGCAGTGATCGTCATTTAAAATTAAGAATATTAACTATCATCAAACATCAATACATTTCTATTAAATCTTCTTACTGTCTTCAGAAATTCTGTCAAACAATATTTAACTTTAAAGACATTTTTTCTGCCAAAGTAAAAACAGAATCAGATTAAACTCTGAGCTTCAGCAGTTTCATCCTCCAGCAGCAACATGTGCTTTCTCTCCTTCTACTAACCTAAAATGTATCTGCATGACGCCAACATACAGCAGGGGGCGCTGAGTGTCAACATAAAGGCCTGAAGGACAAAATCCTGTTTATTGAGTTGAGAATGTTTTTAAGCTCATTAGATGAACTGTTGTGTGTGTTCAGTCTGTCAGGATGTCTGATCACAGAGGAAGGCTGTGCTTCTCTGGCCTCAGCTCTGAGGTGCAACCCCTCCCATCTGAGAGAGCTGGACCTGAGCTACAATCATCCAGGGGACTCAGGACAGAAGCTTCTGTCTGCTGGACTGGAGGATCCACACTGGAGACTGGACACTCTCAGGTATGGACAGACAGGTGGACACTCTCAGGTATGGACAGACAGGTGGACACTCTCAGGTATGGACAGACAGGTGGACACTCTCAGGTATGGACAGACAGACAGACACTCTCAGGTATGGACAGACAGGTGGACACTCTCAGGTATGGACAGACAGATGGACACTCTCAGGTCAGGTATGGACAGATGGACACTCTGACTAACTGAGGGACTCTGGTTCATGTTTAATGGTGGATATGAGTGAAGGTGTATGAAGCTGATTGTGTCTTTGTCTCTTCCTCCAGGATGGACCATGGTGGACCGCAGAGACTGAAACCTGGTCTGAGGAAGTGTGAGTGTGTTTTCACTTTGATTCATGAGAACTTTGAGAAAAACTGGATGAAATATGTAAAAGAAGTGAAAAAAGTTCAAAATGATGGAAAATGTGTTTAGTCAGAAATGGGCGTGGCCTAAACTGACATTTATCTTGAACCAATGAATCCATGAAACAGAAATGTCCTTCTGTTGGTCACAGTTAAGGAGTTAAAAGAGAAATGTTTTATAAATGTCCACATGGTGGTGCTACCTGCTCCAAAATGTCCCTCATGTCTCTCCTGCAGATAAAGTTCATTCATTCATACTGACTTCAGCTGTTTGGAGCATTTGGACTAAAATGTGTTTGTAACAGACGACAGTTTGAGATGAAAATAACAGACTTGATGTGCAAAGACCTTCACTTTACACCAAACCTGATGAACAAACATGAATATTACTGAATATCACTGTCATGTTGACTGTTAATGTTCTAGCTGAACTGTTAAAGGTTCACTTACTCTGTATGTCCAAAGCTTTCAGTCACATCTCATGGTCTTCCTCAGTGATGGAGTGTCTCAGTTGTCATGGAGATGGTTTAAGTTTGAATGGTTTCAGTAAAGTAGTTAATAAATCAACAGATGATAAACTGCAGCTGTATTGTGTCTCGTTCTCTCCATCAGATGCCTGTGAACTGGAACTGGATCCAAACTCAATGAACAGAGAACTCAAACTGTCTGACAACAACAGGAAGGTGACATATGTGGAGGAGTATCAGTCATATCCTGATCATCCAGACAGATTTGACTATTGTCCTCAGCTGCTGTGTAGAAATGTTCTGACTGGTCGCTGTTACTGGGAGGTCGAGTGGAGAAGAAGCGTTTATATATCAGTGAGTTACAGAAGAATCAGAAGGAAAGGAGGCAGTAAAGACTGTTGGTTTGGAATGAACGATCAGTCCTGGTGTCTGGACTGCTCTGATAATGACTGTTACTTTGTCTGGCACAATAAGAGACAAACACCCATCTCCTCCTCCTCCTCCTCCTCCTCTGTCTCTAACAGAGTAGCAGTGTATGTGGACTGTCCTACTGGCACTCTGTCCTTCTACAGAGTCTCCTCTGACACACTGATCCACCTCCACACCTTCAACACCACATTCACTGAACCTCTGTATGCTGGGTTTATGGTCTGGTCTGGTGCAGTCTATCTGTGACCTCTGTAGGAGGGAGAGTCTCTCTGGTTCCTCTGTAGGAGGGAGAGTCTCTCTGTGTCCTCTGTAGGAGGGAGAGTCTCTCTGGTTCCTCTGTAGGAGGGAGAGTCTCTCTGGTTCCTCTGTAGGAGGGAGAGTCTCTCTGGTTCCTCTGTAGGAGGGAGAGTCTCCACAGATTTGTATTGCTGAGCTGAGAGGATGGAGGAAGAGGCAGCCACCCAGTGCACAGAGACTGCAATATCTTCAATCAGCTGTTGATAGGAAAGCGCCTCCTCTGCTTTAGATACAGAATTGACCATCTGTACTATCATTACACTTATTCCTTTTAGCTCATCCTGATTGTTATCTGTCAGCTGAGGAAGAATGGAGGAAGAATACTCTGACTCTGTTAGAGGGAAGAAAGGTGGGCCTTGTCTCCATCAGCTGTCTCTGGATAAGGACTGGAGTGTTATATCATCAGCTGGATTATTTCCGGAGTCCACATAGCGCCATGTCGTGGTGCTGGTTCAGTCCCGAGTGAGATGACATGAGTCTGACTGGATCCATATCAGTACAGTTGAGTCACTCCACAGTACAACTGGTTGAAACTTGTCAGATATGTCATCAGAAGTTTTGCCAGCTGAGCTCCAGATAGCGCAGCACATAACTCAAGTGCTTGGGAGCCCCTCGTGACGTTGCCATAAGAAAGGCTGTCTCCACATCTCCTTGTTCACTCTCTGTACAAATATATGCAACTGCACCATAAGCATGTTCAGATGCGTCGCAAAAAACATTAACTTACTGCCTGTTGTCTGATCTGTCCATCTCTGAGGTGACATAGCAGCGTGTGAGTGTTATCTGGGAAAGATATCCCAGTTCCATTTCCCATTTACACCAGGCCTGCCACTCTCTACATTTAGCCACTCTCTACATCTATCCCACAAGCCTCTCATGATTATCTTAGCTGTGGTTGTGAAAGGTGTGATAAAGCCAAGAGGGTCATACTGCTTTGCCAATACTCTATATGTGTGGCGCAAAGTGGGTCTAGTGGGTGGCACTGAACGATAACTGTATCCTAACTCATCTCCTTCACAGTGCCAGCGGAGTCCCAGGGTCGCTTCCTGTTGCCCCATGTGGTTTTGAGCTAGCCATTGCTCATTGCTAGCACTTCTTGCCTCTTCTAGCAGATGGACAATTACAACAGACTCATTTCTTGCCCACTGTCTAAGTAGAAGAAGTGGTTGCAGTCTATCCACCAGTACATTGGCTTCCTCAACTGACTTAAGGCTGTACAAGCAGTTGTCCACAACAATCCTGGCTTCTTCATCTCTTGTGTGCCGCTGTAGAGCATACACAACCCGGGCTGCAAGTCTTGCCAGAAAAACACATCAGGGGGTTTGTCCCAGGGGCGGATCCAGATTCATTTTAGTGGGGGGGGGGGCACAGGGGGGTACAACAGATATTTGGGGGGGGGGGGGGGGGGGCACGGAAAATGATGAGAAAAATTAAAGCTGCAACCGACCTCTTGCTGCAACTGTAAAGAATCTTGTTCTTATTGGCTCTTTAACCCAGTAGGAAAGGCGTATATGACCTATGACCTTTTCATTTTGGACTGTTACCATTAAAATAAAATTAAAATGATGATGGACATGTTCCCTTTTTATGTGAATCACAACATCTGCTTGTTATGTAAAGCTGTTAAGCTCAACGACGGGCAATTAAGTGAGAACTGGTTGTCAGTTTCCACTTGTTAGAATGTTTACTGCCAATTATTAGACATAAAATTAGAAATGATATTCTGTACTGTTAGCAACCGGTGCTCAGCTGGACCATGAATATCACAAGGTTCTGTACACTAATCATCTTAATACAAATGAGCACTACCCAATACATCACAGTGAACAATAACAGTAATCTTTACCCTTGGTCTGTAATAATCTTAAATGTTCTGTGCAGTAAAGTTTTAACCAAAATAAGCAGCACATTTTATAGTAGGACCTTTTAGGTATAGCAAATATAGGCAGGGGTTGAGCTGGTACTGAACATCTGCATCTAAAGGTATCAACTGAAACAGAGTTAACACCTCTTTAACCAACATTATATGTGAGAAAGCCCTAGAGGTGAGACACCACCTACTGGTCAGAGACAGTAATGCGGGCTGATGAAGTTGGACAGACTTTGTGTGTTCTTTGTTCCTTATCCTGTGTGCGTTCCTGAAGATATGTAAGTGTCTCTGCTTGGTACTTGTGGATATTTCTATTATTCTTTCAGTTCGTGTTACATAACATGATGATATTTTCTGTGTGTACTTCGAATTAGCTAAGTAGCTGTTTATTGCCAGCACTGGAGCTAAGTGAATGCTAGCTATGCAGACCATTTTGTAATATAGTTTTGTTGGGTTTTTTCCCTTTCCAGACCACACACACACACACACACACACACACACACACACACACACACACACACACACACATACACACACACCAACAGATACGTACATTGTAAAATGTGTCTGAAGTTTTATTAAAGAAGAAGGCTTTGAACTCCCTTTCTCCAAGTGCCTTGGTTCTTTAACCGGATCCATCGTTCATAATCCACCGCCTCAACCAGCTATCCTGTTTTCTGAGGCTCACCCTCTAACATTATATTTTAAATTTAGAAAATATAATTTTGCGTGGTGGTGTTTAGCTCAGTGGGTAGAGCACCGGCCCCATGTGTTGAGGCTATAGTCCTCATTGCAGGTGACCCCGGTTCGAGTCCTGCACCGAGCGGTCCTATCCTGCGTGTCACCCCCCCCCCCCCCTCTCTGCCTCCTGTTTCCTGTCTCTCTCTACTTGACTGTACATTAAAGGCAAAAAGCCCCAAAAATATACTTTAAGAGAGACACACACACACCAGAGACACACTCACACACACACAGACACACACATACACACCCTAACCCATTAAAACAAAGAGCCAGGTAGAACACCATGGACTAACAACCCAACAAAGAGCCAGGTAGAACACCATGGACTAACAACCCATTAAAACAAAGAGCCAGGTAGAACACCATGGACTAACAACCCTTTAAAACAAAGAGTCAGGTAGAACACCATGGACTAACAACCCATTAAAACAAAGAGTCAGGTAGAACACCATGGACTAACAACCCATTAAAACAAAGAGCCAGGTAGAACACCATGGACTAACAACCCATTAAAACAAAGAGTCAGGTAGAACACCATGGACTAACAACCCATTAAAACAAAGAGCCAGGTAGAACACCATGGACTAACAACCCTTTAAAACAAAGAGCCAGGTAGAACACCATGGACTAACAACCCATTAAAACAAAGAGCCAGGTAGAACACCATGGACTAACAACCCTTTAAAACAAAGAGCCAGGTAGAACACCATGGACTAACAACCCATTAAACAAAGAGCCAGGTAGAACACCATGGACTAACAACCCTTTAAAACAAAGAGTCAGGTAGAACACCATGGACTAACAACCCAACAAAGAGCCAGGTAGAACACCATGGACTAACAACCCATTAAAACAAAGAGCCAGGTAGAACACCATGGACTAACAACCCAACAAAGAGCCAGGTAGAACACCATGGACTAACAACCCAACAAAGAGTCAGGTAGAACACCATGGACTAACAACCCAACAAAGAGCCAGGTAGAACACCATGGACTAACAACCCAACAAAGAGCCAGGTAGAACACCATGGACTAACAACCCAACAAAGAGCCAGGTAGAACACCATGGACTAACAACCCTTTAAAACAAAGAGCCAGGTAGAACACCATGGACTAACAACCCATTAAAACAAAGAGCCAGGTAGAACACCATGGACTAACAACCCTTTAAAACAAAGAGCCAGGTAGAACACCATGGACTAACAACCCAACAAAGAGCCAGGTAGAACACCATGGACTAACAACCCAACAAAGAGCCAGGTAGAACACCATGGACTAACAACCCTTTAAAACGAAGAGTCAGGTAGAACACCATGGACTAACAACCCAACAAAGAGCCAGGTAGAACACCATGGACTAACAACCCATTAAAACAAAGAGCCAGGTAGAACACCATGGACTAACAACCCATTAAAACAAAGAGCCAGGTAGAACACCATGGACTAACAACCCAACAAAGAGCCAGGTAGAACACCATGGACTAACAACCCAACAAAGAGCCAGGTAGAACACCATGGACTAACAACCCATTAAAACAAAGAGTCAGGTAGAACACCATGGACTAACAACCCAACAAAGAGTCAGGTAGAACACCATGGACTAACAACCCTTTAAAACAAAGAGCCAGGTAGAACACCATGGACTAACAACCCATTAAAACAAAGAGTCAGGTAGAACACCATGGACTAACAACCCAACAAAGAGCCAGGTAGAACACCATGAACTAACAACCCTTTAAAACAAAGAGCCAGGTAGAACACCATGGACTAACAACCCATTAAAACAAAGAGCCAGGTAGAACACCATGGACTAACAACCCAACAAAGAGCCAGGTAGAACACCATGGACTAACAACCCTTTAAAACAAAGAGCCAGGTAGAACACCATGGACTAACAACCCTTTAAAACAAAGAGTCAGGTAGAACACCATGGACTAACAACCCATTGAAACAAAGAGCCAGGTAGAACACCATGGACTAACAACCCATTAAAACAAAGAGCCAGGTAGAACACCATGGACTAACAACCCATTAAAACAAAGAGCCAGAGGACTTCCAGATGCAGCGGATGGGTGTACACGTGTATTCGTGAGCTCGCGGTGGTCGGCCCAGATAGCTTCATTTATCCTGCTTAAAACTCTCATAACTCAAGATTACATGCAATAGGCAGAGAGACTTTGAGCACTTTGAGACTTTGAGACTTTGAGCACAATCTTCGGCATAAAGAACAACAGGAAACTACAACTCCAGCTTCACTCCACCTGCACGCTGCACCCAACATGGCGGACCGACAGGACGAAACAGAGACACTGCTAAACAAACTTCTGGATGCTATTAAAAAAACCAAAGAAGACCTAACAGAACATATTGGCAAGAAAACAACTGACATACAAGCTATATTAACAAAAATAGAATCTTCACTCGCGACGTTGTCAGAAGAGGTCCAGGAGATGGGAACACGAGTGAGTGCTAACGAAGACGATATTAAAGACACCCACGACTGTGTTAACAAGATGGAGAAACTGATCTCTAAGAGACTCTGTCATGCAGGCTCACAAACTTGATGCAGGCTCACAAACTTGATCTCGAGGACATTGGTCAATCAACCTGTCAATCAGGACGTAGCCACGCCCTAATGCATACCCTGCTTTATCGTCACATATAAAATCAGGGAGGCCAAAATGTCCCAAATGAACATCATACTGCATTGAAGAAGGCTTTAAACTAGCGATTGAGACCATAAACACATTTTGAAAACGTTTACTGAGGTTAGAAATCAAGTGAGAAGTTGGTGAATTCTCCATTGACTTGTATAGAGACGGACGCCCCCTGGTGGCCTTTTGATAGAATGCAGCTCTAAGTTACTTCTCCATTGACTTGTATAGAGACGGTCGCCCCCTGGTGGCCTTTTGATAGAATGCAGCTCTAAGTTACTTCTCCATTGACTTATATAGAGACGGTCGCCCCCTGGTGGCCTTTTGATAGAATGCAGCTCTAAGTTACTTCCTGGTTGGCCTCATTTCAGAGGACCGGAGCTCCCGGCCTGATCCTAACCCAGTTCATATTGATGTTGCCAGTAATTTGAGGTTGTTGCCAAAGTTTAATGAAAATGATGAAACCTTTTCTGTTTGTGTGAATGTCTTGCTGAGTCAAGGTCTTGGCCTGATGTGGGAAGAACTTTAATGTTAATACGGTAAAAGCAGCTTTAAGGTTCATGAGTTAGTTCCTTAAGCCTATCATCAACACTTTAGGGGCTGCCGAAAGACTGGTAAACAAACACATGTGGAATTTGCATGGGATTTACTTTCTGCTCTTCTTCTGGTTTGAGAACATTTGATAAACTGTGTGACTTAGTTGTTCTGGAACAATTTAGAAAGTCAGTGCCTGATTATATCGCCACCTATATTAATGAGCACAGTCACGCCCTGATGTCACGACTGGTGACTCCATTTCAAATGCAGGTTAAACAGATAGAATCCACTGAGATTGACTTTGGTTATGCTCCATTCATGTCTGATGGGTTTGCTGAGGGGCTTTTCTCCAAGTACAGATACAGGGAGCTGTATTACATTCAGAGTAACATAAAATGTTCTTGTCATGTAATTTGCCATAGGGGTAGGCCGAGGTTGGTGTTTTCATTCTGGGAATGACCTGGCAGTCTACAAATACCCAATGTGTCAATCCAGCCAAGTAGGACAGGTGTTACATCCTGAGAACCTCCAGAGTTCCCTGAACCTTCACAAGGCTTCAGAGAATCAGAGTTAGCAGATAAAGAACTCTTCGCATGAAATACTAAAAATCAAATATATCACAGAATTAGAGAAGTGATTCAAAATATATACAGTAGTTTGAGACCGAAACAAAAGACACCTGTGATGGAAGAATTTAGTCCAAATTTAAAAATGAAAATAAACTCAGAGATGTTCATGTTTTGAATAAAAAGCACCACAGCCAAGTTGATCCAAGCTGCTGAGTGATGATGTTGGTCAGAGATACTAACAGCAGCTGATGATGCTGAGCTGATCTTTAGCTCATTAGATGTTCAGTTGGCTCCATCTAGTGGACAGATAGTAGAACTACATCATGTGTGATATATCTGACACTGACTGGGTTTCTGCTACTGGTTAGACTGGTTTTGACGTCACTGATGTTGTTTAGATGTGGACTCTGGAGTTATGAGGATGTGACAGCGTCTTCAGATCAAATGAACACAGACAGCAGGACTGACGAGGGAGAAGGAGCAGCTTCTTCTCTCCTCATGTTTCTCTACACATGAAGGTGGAAAGTGTCTGTAAGTTGACCTGAAGAGACTTCAGCAGGTGAGAATCCTACCAGAGAAATCTGTAAATGTCTGATGAACCATCAGTTTGATCACATTGTGTTGAATCACTGTTTGACTGGACAGTAGAAATGTTTCTGATGATGATTGTCTGTTTCACTGGATTTATTTAATCCTTCAGGTTTTACAGAAGATTTTGATTCTTGATGATTTGTTTCTTTATGAGTTAAAGGAGAGCAGTTTGAGAATGATTTCCTTGTTTTACTGTTAGTGATTCTCAGGTTAAAGCAACAGTGAAAAATGTAGGGAGTGTCAGAACTGGTCAGACAGGTTGAATCAACTTGGCTGCTTTCCATTTTAATCCAAAACACAACCATCCTCCAACACTGAGACAGACTTGGTTTGACTGAAAGATCTTTTACAGTCCATGTTGTGAACTGTCCCAGAGGCTGCAGAGTCCTCAGATGGACCTGCTCAGTGTGTCTGATGGGAAGAGCTGCTGCTTCTCTGTTTTCTACAGTATTTGTGACATGTTAGAGAGATGAATGAGAACTAATGTGTCCTGTGATGAAACCTTGTTGTAGTGAGTGAGTGCAGCTCTCCCAGCAGCTGTTTCTCTGCTATGGATCAGTGTGAGGACAGAGAGGAGGGAGTCCCTCCCTCTAAAAGCTCTCTGTGTGGGGAACATGACAGCCAGACCAAAGCTCAGAGGTGAGATGAGGATCTCTAACTGTCCATCACTGTTCTCCACTCACATCACTCCACCATCATTATTCACACTCACTGTCACATCTGACACTCAACTACTGAATAATAAGTCACAATAACTCAGAATGAACTACTAACTTTGTGAGTTAACAAAGAGCTCAACCACTGATTAGTCAACTAATCAACTAAGATGAGACAGCATCTTTCATCAGATGACATTTTGATGAACAGGAGAACGTTTCTCATCCACTGTCTTCTTACTGATTTTCATTCTGCTTCTAAAACTTCAGCTGCTGACAGTCTGCTCAAAATTCATCTTTTTAAACTCTTTGATTTGTTGTTTGTTTGTATCAGGATGCAGCAGCAGAGCGCAGACTCTCCTGAACCCAGCTGTGTGTCCATGAAGAGTGACGACTCTATGTATGAGCCTATTACCTTTAAAGATGGACAACCTGCTGATGGAAGGTAAGAATTTAACATCCAGTAATCAGAGCAGCATTTACAGGAGTTCATTTAGCCATCATGACAGAACATCTTTAATAAGCTGAGTGCAGATTTGAGTCATTAAATGTCCTTAAATGTGATGTTTTCTCCACAGAGTTCAGCAGCAGAGCTCAGAGGTTCCCAGTGATCAGTCTGCACAGCAGCATCAAACACAGCTGGACTCCATATTTATGGTGTGTACATGTACAAACACACCTTTTACTATTAACTCCATCAACCACAGATGAAATAGTAAAGTAACATTCAGGTCCTAACAGTGTCCATGCTGCTCTGTTTAGACCAGCAGGCCTTCAGACTGACACATGAATCACATGTTGTGTTCTACCAGTTTAAATGAAATGTTCACTTTATCTTTCTGTTCCAGCTGCTGGAGGAGAACATCCTCACTTTTGTGAAGAAGGAGCTGAAGAGAGTCCAGAGGGGTCTGAGTCCAGATGACCCAGAATGCTTAGAGAGTCAGAGTGAGGATGACGAGGTGTTGGACGGTGAGGAGGAAGAGCAGAGGAGGAGCAGCAGAGAGGCATTTCTGAAGATCACAGTGCACTTCCTGAGGAGAATGAAGCAGGAGGAGCTGGCTGACCATCTGCAGAGCAGTAAGAGGATTTTAACAGATTCAACATGATGGAGAGGAAATGGAGGCAACATGGGAGAGGTTTATATTTCAAACTCTGCTGTAAATATGCTGCACACATCTGCATCAGATCAGAGGCTGTTTGTCCTCCACTGATGAGCTGAATAAAACTGATGGAGGAGGAAAACCTACACAGACACACTTACATGTTCAGATTTCTAGACTTTCTGTAGGATCCACTCACTGATTTCATTTGTTGTTTGTTCATTCAGGAGCTCGTGCTGCAAAGTGTCGACGTAAACTCAAGTCTAACCTGGAGAAGAAGTTCCAGTGTCTGTTTGAGGGGATCGCTAAAGCAGGAAACCCAACCCTTCTGAATCAGATCTACACACCGCTCTACATCACAGAGGGAGGAACTGCAGAGGTCAATAATGAACATGAGGTCAGACAGATTGAAACAGCATCCAGGAAACCAGACAGACCAGAAACAACAATCAGACAAGAAGACATCTTTAAAGCCTCACCTGGAAGAGATGAACCAATCAGAAGAGTGATGACAAAGGGAGTGGCTGGCATTGGGAAAACAGTCTTAACACAGAAGTTCACTCTGGACTGGGCTGAAGACAAAGCCAACCAGGACATACACTTCACATTTCCATTCACTTTCAGAGAGCTGAATGTGCTGAAAGAGAAAAAGTACAGCTTGGTGGAACTTGTTCATCACTTCTTTACTGAAACCAAAGAAGCAGGAATCTGCAGGTTTGAAGAGTTCCAGGTTGTGTTCATCTTTGACGGTCTGGATGAGTGTCGACTTCCTCTGGACTTCCACAACACTGAGATCCTGACTGATGTTACAGAGTCCACCTCAGTGGATGTGCTGCTGACAAACCTCATCAGGGGGAAACTGCTTCCCTCTGCTCGCCTCTGGATAACCACACGACCTGCAGCAGCCAATCAGATCCCTCCTGAGTGTGTCGGCATGGTGACAGAGGTCAGAGGGTTCACTGACCCACAGAAGGAGGAGTACTTCAGGAAGAGATTCAGAGATAAGGAGCAAGCCAGCACCATCATCTCCCACATCAAGACATCACGAAGCCTCCACATCATGTGCCACATCCCAGTCTTCTGCTGGATCACTGCTACAGTTCTGGAGCATGTGTTGAAAAGCAGAGAGGGAGGAGAGCTGCCCAAGACCCTGACTGAGATGTACATCCACTTCCTGGTGGTTCAGTCCAAAATGAAGAACATCAAGTATGATGGAGGAGCTGAGACAGATCCACACTGGAGTCCAGAGAGCAGGAAGATGATTGAGTCTCTGGGAAAACTGTCTTTTGAGCAGCTGCAGAAAGGCAACCTGATCTTCTATGAATCAGACCTGACAGAGTGTGGCATCGATATCAGAGCAGCCTCAGTGTACTCAGGAGTGTTCACAGAGGTCTTTAAAGAGGAGAGAGGACTATACCAGTACAAGGTGTTCTGCTTCGTCCATCTGAGCCTTCAGGAGTTTCTGGCTGCTCTTCATGTCCATCTGACATTCATCAAGTCTGGAGTCAATCTGCTGGAAGAACAACAAACAACATCCTGGTGGTCTAAAGTCTTTAAAGACAAACCTGAACCAACATGTTTCTACCAGAGTGCTGTGGACGAAGCCTTAAAGAGTCCAAATGGACACCTGGACTTGTTCCTCCGCTTCCTCCTGGGTCTTTCACTGAAGACCAATCAGACTCTCCTACGAGGTCTGCTGAAACAGACAGGAAGTAACTCAAAGACCTATCCAAAAGCAGTCGAGTACATCAAGAAGAAGATCAGTGAGAATGTGTCTGCAGAGAGAAGCATCAATCTGTTCCACTGTCTGAATGAACTGAATGATCGTTCTCTAGTGGAGGAGATCCAACAGTACCTGAGATCGGGAAGTCTCTCCACAGATAAACTGTCTCCTGCTCAGTGGTCAGCTCTGGGCTTCATCTTACTGTCATCAGAAAAAGATCTGGACGTGTTTGACCTGAAGAAATACTCTGCTTCAGAGGAGGCTCTTCTGAGGCTGCTGCCAGTGGTCAAAGCCTCCAACAAAGCTCTGTAGGTGCACACAGAACTATCCAGATCAATGTAGTTTCATCTTTGCTCAATGAAGAAAAGAAATGTTTGCAATTCTTTTGTTCTGCTGATTCTTCTCCAGGTTGACTGACTGTAACCTCTCAGAGAGAAGCTGTGCAGCTCTGTCCTCAGTTCTCAGCTCCCAGTCCTCTAGTCTGAGAGATCTGGACCTGAGTAACAACAACCTGCAGGATTCAGGAGTGAAGCAGCTTTCTGCTGGACTCGAGAGTCCACACTGTACACTGGAAACTCTCAGGTCAGATTTATTTAAAACCCTAACCCAAGTAACCCAAGTTAAGTGTGAGTGTGAACATAAAGGCCTGAAGGACAAAATCCTGTTTATTGAGTTGAGAATGTTTTTAAGCTCATTAGATGAAGTGTTGTGTGTGTTCAGTCTGTCAGGATGTCAGATCACAGAGGAAGGCTGTGCTTCTCTGGCCTCAGCTCTGAGGTGCAACCCCTCCCATCTGAGAGAGCTGGACCTGAGCTACAATCATCCAGGAGACTCAGGAGAGAAGCTTCTGTCTGCTGGACTGGAGGATCCACACTGGAGACTGGACACTCTCAGGTATGGACAGACAGATGGACACTCTCAGGTATGGACAGGTGGACACTCTCAGGTATGGACAGACAGATGGACACTCTCAGGTATGGACAGACAGGTGGACACTCTCAGGTATGGACAGACAGATGGACACTCTCAGGTATGGACAGACAGGTGGACACCATCAGGTATGGACAGACAGGTGGACACTCAGGTATGGACAGAATGGTGGACACTCTCAGGTATGGACAGACAGGTGGACACTCTCAGGTATGGACAGGTGGACACTCTCAGGTATGGACAGACAGATGGACACTCTCAGGTATGGACAGACAGGTGGACACTCTCAGGTATGGACAGACAGATGGACACTCTCAGGTATGGACAGACAGGTGGACACCATCAGGTATGGACAGACAGGTGGACACTCAGGTATGGACAGAATGGTGGACACTCTCAGGTATGGACAGACTGGTGGACACTCTCAGGTATGGACAGGTGGACAGACACTCTGACTAACTGAGGGACTGTGGTTAATGTTTAATGGTGGATATGAGTGAAGGTGTATGAAGCTGATTGTGTCTTTGTCTCTTCCTCCAGGATGGACCATGGTGGACCGCAGAGACTGAAACCTGGTCTGAGGAAGTGTGAGTGTGTTTTCACTTTGATTCATGAGAACTTTGAGAAAAACTGGATGAAATATGTAAAAGAAGTGAAAAAAGTTCAAAATGATGGAAAATGTGTTTAGTCAGAAATGGGCGTGGCCTAAACTGACATTTATCTTGAACCAATGAATCCATGAAACAGAAATGTCCTTCTGTTGGTCACAGTTAAGGAGTTAAAAGAGAAATGTTTTATAAATGTCCACATGGTGGTGCTACCTGCTCCAAAATGTCCCTCATGTCTCTCCTGCAGATAAAGTTCATTCATTCATACTGACTTCAGCTGTTTGGAGCATTTGGACTAAAATGTGTTTGTAACAGACGACAGTTTGAGATGAAAATAACAGACTTGATGTGCAAAGACCTTCACTTTACACCAAACCTGATGAACAAACATGAATATTACTGAATATCACTGTCATGTTGACTGTTCATGTTCTAACTGAACTGTTAAAGGTTCACTTACTCTGTATGTCCAAAGCTTTCAGTCACACCTCATGGTCTTCCTCAGTGATGGAGTGTCTCAGTTGTCATGGAGACGCTTTAAGTTTGAATGGTTTCAGTAAAGTAGTTAATAAATCAACAGATGATAAACTGCAGCTGTATTGTGTCTCGTTCTCTCCATCAGATGCCTGTGAACTGGAACTGGATCCAAACACAATGAACAGAAAACTCAAACTGTCTGATAACAACAGGAAGGTGACACGTGTGAAGGAGAATCAGTCATATCCTGATCATCCAGACAGATTTGACTTGTATCCTCAGCTGCTGTGTAGAAATGATCTGACTGGTCGCTGTTACTGGGAGGTCGAGTGGAGAGGAAGAGTTGATATATCAGTGAGTTACAGAAGAATCAGAAGGAAAGGAAACAGTAATGACTGTTGGTTTGGAGGGAATGATCAGTCCTGGAGTCTGGATTGCTCTAATGATGGTTACTCCGTCTGGCACAATAAGAGACAAACACCCATCCCCCCCTCCTCCTCCTCCTCCTCCTCCTCCTCTGTCTCTAACAGAGTAGCAGTGTATGTGGACTGTCCTGCTGGCACTCTGTCCTTCTACAGAGTCTCCTCTGACACACTGATCCACCTCCACACCTTCAACACCACATTCACTGAACCTCTGTATGCTGGGTTTACAGTCTGGTCTGGTTCAGTCTCTCTGGTTCCTCTGTAGGAGGGAGAGTCTCTCTGGTTCCTCTGTAGGAGGGAGAGTCTCTCTGGTTCCTCTGTAGGAGGGAGAGTGTCTCTGGTTCCTCTGTAGGAGGGAGAGTCTCTCTGGTTCCTCTGTAGGAGGGAGAGTCTCTCTGGTTCCTCTGTAGGAGGGAGGGTCTCTCTGGTTCCTCTGTAGGAGGGAGAGTCTCTCTGGTTCCTCTATAGGAGGGAGAGTCTCTCTGGTTCCTCTGTAGGAGGGAGAGTCTCTCTGGTTCCTCTGTAGGAGGGAGAGTCTCTCTGGTTCCTCTGTAGGAGGGAGAGTCTCTCTGTGTCCTCTGTAGGAGGGAGAGTCTCTCTGGTTCCTCTGTAGGAGGGAAAGTCTCCACAGATTTGTATTGCTGAGCTGAGAGGGTGGAGGAAGAGGCATCCACCCAGTGCGCAGAGACTGCAATATCTTCAATCAGCTGTTGATAGGAAAGCGCCTCCTCTGCTTTAGATACAGAATTGACCATCTGTACTATCATTACACTTATTCCTTTTAGCTCATCCTGATTGTTATCTGTCAGCTGAGGAAGAATGGAGGAAGAATACTCTGACTCTGCTAGAGGGAGGAAAGGTGGGCCTTGTCTCCATCAGCTGTCTCTGGATAAGGACTGGAGTGTTATATCATCAGCTGGATTATTTCCTGAGTCCACATAACGCCATGTCGTGGTGCTGGTTCAGTCCCGAGTGAGATGACATGAGTCTGACTGGATCCATATCAGTACAGTTGAGTCACTCCACAGTACAACTGGTTGAAACTTGTCAGCTCTGTCATCAGAAGTTTTGCCAGCTGAGCTCCAGATAGCGCAGCACATAACTCAAGTGCTTGGGAGCCACTCGTGACGTTGCCATAAGAAAGGCTGTCTCCACATCTCCTTGTTCACTCTCTGTACAAATATATGCAACTGCACCATAAGCATGTTCAGATGCGTCGCAAAAAACATTAACTTACTGACTGTTGTCTGATCTGTCCATCTCTGAGGTGACATAGCAGCGTGTGAGTGTTATCTGGGAAAGATATCCCAGTTCCATTTCCCATTTACACCAGGCCTGCCACTCTCTACATTTAGCCACTCTCTACATCTATCCCACAAGCGTCTCATGATTATCTTAGCTATGGTTGTGAAAGGTGTGATAAAGCCAAGAGGGTCAATACTCTATATCTGTGGCACAAAGTGGGTCTAGTGGGTGGCACTGAACGATAACTGTACCCTAACTCATCTCCTTCACAGTGCCAGCGGAGTCCCAGGGTCACTTCCTGTTGCCCCATGTGGTTTTGAGCTAGCCATTGCTCATTGCTAGCACTTCTTGCCTCTTTTAGCAGATGGACAATTACAACAGACTCATTTCTTGCCCACTAAGTTCAAATCCTCATTTGAGAAGAGGTGGTTGCAGTCTATCCACCAGTACATTGGCTTCCTCAACTGACTTAAGGCTGTACAAGCAGTTGTCCACAACAGTCCTGGCTTCTTCATCTCTTGTGTGCCGCTGTAGAGCATACACAACCCGGGCTGCAAGTCGGGCCAGAAAAACAAAACTTGCCATTCAAACACATCAGGGGGTTTGTCCCAGGGGCGGATCCAGATTCATTTTAGTGGGGGGGGGGGGGGGGGCACAGGGGGGTACAACAGATATTTGGGGGGGGGGGGGGGGCACGGAAAATGATAAGAAAAATTGAAGCTGCAACCGACCTCTTGCTGCAACTGTAAAGCATCTTGTTCTTATTGGCTCTGTAACCCAGTAGGAAAGGCGGATATGACCTTTGACCTTTTCATTTTGGACTGTTACCATTAAAATAAAATTAAAATGATGATGGACATGTTCCCTTTGTATGTGAATCACAACATCTGCTTGTTATGTAAAGCTGTTAAGCTCAACGACGGGCAATTAAGTGAGAACTGGTTGTCAGTTTCCACTTGTTAGAATGTTTACTGCCAATTATTAAACATAAAATTAGAAATAATATTCTGTACTGTTAGCAACCGGTGCTCAGCTGGACCATGAACATCACAAGGTTCTGTAAACTCATCATCTTAATACACATGAGCACTACCCAATACATACACACACACACACACAGACACACACACACACACACACACACACACACACACACACACACACACACACACACACAGACACACACACACACACACACTCTCTCTCTCACACACACACACACACACACAGAGACACACATACACACACACACACACACACACACACACACACACACACACACACACACAGACACACACACACACACACACTCTCTCTCTCACACACACACACACACTCACAGAGACACACACACACACACACACACAGACACACACACACGCACACATACACACACACATACACACACACTCACACACACACACACACACACACACACACACACACACACACACACACACACACACACACACACACACACACACACACACAGACACACACACACACACACACAGAGACACACATACACACACACACACACACTCACAGAGACACACACACACACATACACACACACACACACACACACACACTCACACACACACACACACATACACACACACACACACACACACACACACACACACACACTCATAAATGTGTGATATAAATCATCAGACAGGAAATGAACTGTAAACACTCTGATCACCTTCTGTTCTTTATTGTCTCTCATTATTAAACTGTGTGTGTGTGTGTGTGTGTGTGTGTGTGTGTGTGTGTCTCTGTGAGTGAGTGTGTGAGTGTGTGTGTGTGTGTGTGTGTGTGTGTCTCTGTGAGTGTGTCTCTGTGTGTCTATGTGTGTGTGTGTGACTCTGTGTATGTGTGTGTCTCTGTGTGTGTATGTATGTGTGTGTGTGTGTGTGTGTGTGTGTGTGTGTGTGACTCTGTGTGTGTGTGTGTGTGTGTGTGTGTGTGTGTGTGTGTGTGTGTGTGTGTGTTACAGTAAAGATGTTTATTAAAGTTAAACATGTGAAAGTGTATTTTATGTTTTATTGTTGTTAGTATGAAGAGTTAAAGATTTTAATACTCTGAGTTATGTATTAACCCTAACCCTTATGGGGGGGGTTACTCTTTTTATTTTACTCAGAGTTGTGAAATAAAAACTTTTTTTTTGTTCGCTGCTTGTTGCTAAAATAAAACTTTTCCTGGTAGTTTTACTTTGAAAGGCCGGACAGGAAACTGTATTTAACGCAGCTGGTAACTTGTCTCCGGTGTGATCGGACCATGGACTCTGTCAGTCAGTCAGAGTCTGTGTTGTCCTCCTCCTGCTGCTCCTGTTGCTCCTGCTGCTCCTCCTGCTGCTCCTCCTCCTGCTCCTCCTGCTGCTCCTGCTCCTCCGGTCCTCCTGCTGCTCCTCCTGCTCCTCCTGCTCCTCCGGTCCTCCTGCTGCTCCTTCTCCTGCAGCTCCACTCCACTCCGGTCCTCCTCCTACTGCTCCTGCTGCTGCTCCGCTCGGGTCCTCCTCCTGCTCCTCCTGTAGCTCTCCCCCGGGACTCAGACATGCTGCTGCCGGGAAACGGCTCCCTGGTCCGGGCTGAGCCTGCGGAGAGCTCCCGGTCCGGACCGGAGGCGGTGGTCGTGCCGGTGGTGTTCGGGCTGATCTTCGTGGTGGGGGTGGTGGGGAACTGTCTGGTGATGGTTGTGATCGGGAGGGTGAGGTACAGAGTAGGAGGGGGGGTCAGGAGGACCGGAAGCCCCACCAACATCTTCATCCTGAACCTGAGCGTGGCGGACCTGAGCTTCCTGCTGCTGTGCGTCCCGCTGCACGCGACCATCTACTCTCTGGATGAATGGCTGTTCGGAGCGTTCCTGTGTAAGGCCGGGCACTACTTCCTCACCGTCAGCATGCTGGTCAGCATCTTCACGCTGGTCGTCATGTCCGCGGACCGGTACGTGGCCGTGGTGCGTCCCAGGAAGGCTCCGTGCGTCCGGAGCCGCAGGAACGCGCTGGTGGCGGTGTGCGTAATCTGGACTCTGTCTCTGGTGGTGTCGGTACCGGTGGCGCAGCACCAGGTCCTCACCAGTCACCCAGCAGCTCCCAACCACACCTTCTGCTGGGAGCACTGGGCCGGAGCGTCCAGGACCACCTACAAGGTGAGCATGGTGCTGCTGGGTTACCTGCTGCCTCTGCTGCTCATCAGCTGCTGCTACGCCAAGGTCAGTGACGTCATACACCGGCCATCTACCGGGAATCTACCGGGCTAATGTTTGACTGTTAAAGTTTATTACAGAGCAAAGTCTCATCATAAAATTGTGCGTAAAAGCGCTCCTAGCGCGGGAAGCAACGTTCACATCCGGTCTGACGTTTCAAAATAAAGATTCACTGTGATGATGGTGATGAAGATGATGGTGATGATGGTGGTGGTGATGAGGGTGGTGATGTGATGAAGATGGTGGTGATGATGATGGTGGTGATGATGTGATGAAGATGGTGATGGTGGTGATGATGGTGATGATGATGATGAAGATGGTGGTGATGATGATGATGATGGTGATGATGATGATGGTGGTGATGTGATGAAGATGATGGTGATGATGGTGGTGATGGTGATGATGATGATGGTGATGATGTGATGAAGATGGTGATGGTGGTGATGATGGTGATGATGATGATGATGATGGTGATGATGATGATGATGATGGTGGTGATGATGATGGTGGTGGTGATGATAGTGATGGTGATGATGGTGATGATGGTGTGGTGATGATGATGGTGATGATGATGATGATGGTGATGATGATGATGATGATGGTGGTGATGGTGATGATGATGATGGTGATGATGATGATGATGGTGATGATGGTGATGATGGTGTGGTGATGATGATGGTGATGATGATGATGATGGTGATGGTGATGATGGTGGTGATGATAGTGATGATGATGATGGTGGTGGTGGTGATGGTGGTGATGGTGATGATGGTGATGATGATGATGGTGGTGATGATGGTGGTGATGGTGATGATGGTGATGATGGTGATGGTGATGATGATGATGGTGGTGGTGGTGGTGATGGTGGTGATGGTGGTGATGGTGGTGATGATGGTGGTGATGGTGGTGATGATGGTGATGGTGGTGATGGTGATGATGATGATGGTGGTGGTGATGATGATGATGATGGTGATGATGATGATGGTGATGATGATGATGGTGGTGATGGTGGTGATGGTGATGGTGATGATGATGGTGATGATGGTGATGATGATGATGATGGTGGTGATGATGATGATGATGGTGATGATGATGATGGTGATGATGATGATGGTGGTGATGGTGGTGATGATGGTGATGATGATGATGGTGGTGATGATGGTGGTGATGGTGGTGATGATGGTGATGGTGGTGATGGTGATGATGATGATGGTGGTGGTGATGGTGATGGTGATGATGATGGTCGTGGTGAGGATGGTGTTGTCGTTTCCATGGTAACACAACTTGAATCAATAATCTGATCTTTTTTTTTCAGGTTTTATTTCATCTTCATAAAAAGATGAAGAACATGTCCAAGAAGTCTGAAAGCTCCAAGAGGAAGGTACTCCTCCTCCTCCTCCTCTTCCTCAACCTCCTCCTCCTCCTCCTCTTCCTCCTTTTCCTCCTCTTCCTCAACCTCCTCCTCCTCCTCCTCTTCCTCCTTTTCCTCCTCTTCCTCCTCCTCTTTCTCCTTTTCCTCCTCCTCCTCCTCCTCCTCCTCCTCTTCCTCCTCCTCCTCTTCCTCCTCCTCTTCACACACACATGGTGTCTCAGGTCTCAGGTCACATGGTGTCTCAGGTCACATGGTGTCTCAGGTCTCAGGTCACATGGTGTCTCAGGTCACATGGTGTCTCAGGTCACATGGTGTCTCAGGTCTCAGGTCACATGGTGTCTCAGGTCACATGGTGTCTCAGGTCTCAGGGTGTCTCAGGTCACATGGTGTCTCAGGTCTCAGGTCACATGGTGTCTCAGGTCTCAGGTCACATGGTGTCTCAGGTCTCAGGTCACATGGTGTAACAGGTCACATGATGTCTCAGGTCTCAGGTCACATGATGTCTCAGGTCTCAGGTCACATGATGTCTCAGGTCTCAGGTCACATGGTGTCTCAGGTCACATTGTGTCTCAGGTCACGTGGTGTCTCAGGTCACGTGGTGTCTCAGGTCTCAGGTCACATGGTGTCTCAGGTCACATTGTGTCTCAGGTCTCAGGTCACATGGTGTCTCAGGTCTCAGGTCACATTGTGTCTCAGGTCACATGATGTCTCAGGTCTCAGGTCACATTGTGTCTCAGGTCACATGATGTCTCAGGTCTCAGGTCACATGGTGTCACAGGTCACATGGTGTCTCAGGTCTCAGGTCACATGGTGTCTCAGGTCTCAGGTCACATGGTGTCTCAGGTCACATGGTGTCTCAGGTCACATGGTGTCTCAGGTCACATGGTGTCTCAGGTCACGTGGTGTCTCAGGTCACATGGTGTCTCAGGTCACATGGTGTCTCAGGTCACGTGGTGTCTCAGGTCACATGGTGTCTCAGGTCACATGGTGTCACAGGTCTCAGGTCACATGGTGTCACAGGTCACATGATGTCACAGGTCACATGGTGTCTCAGGTCACATGGTGTCTCAGGTCACATGGTGTCACAGGTCACATGATGTCACAGGTCACATGGTGTCTCAGGTCACATGGTGTCTCAGGTCACATGGTGTCTCAGGTCACATGGTGTAACAGGTCACGTGGTGTCTCAGGTCACATGGTGTCTCAGGTCACATGGTGTAACAGGTCACGTGGTGTCTCAGGTCACATGGTGTCACAGGTCACATGGTGTCTCAGGTCTCAGGTCACATGGTGTCTCAGGTCACATGGTGTCTCAGGTCACATGGTGTAACAGGTCACATGGTGTCTCAGGTCTCAGGTCACATGGTGTAACAGGTCACATGGTGTCTCAGGTCACATGGTGTCTCAGGTCTCAGGTCACATGATGTCTAAGGTCTCAGGTCACATGGTGTCTCAGGTCACATGGTGTCTCAGGTCACATGGTGTAACAGGTCACATGGTGTCTCAGGTCACATGGTGTCTCAGGTCTCAGGTCACATGGTGTCTCAGGTCTCAGGTCACATGGTATCTCAGGTCACATGGTGTCTCAGGTCTCAGGTCACATGGTGTCTCAGGTCACATGGTGTAACAGGTCACATGGTGTCTCAGGTCACATGGTGTCTCAGGTCACATGGTGTCTCAGGTCTCAGGTCACATGGTGTCTCAGGTCACATGGTGTCACAGGTCTCAGGTCACATGATGTCTCAGGTCACATGGTGTCTCAGGTCTCAGGTCACATGGTGTCTCAGGTCACATGGTGTCTCAGGTCACATGGTGTCTCAGGTCACAGGTCACATGGTGTCTCAGGTCTCAGGTCACATGGTGTCTCAGGTCTCAGGTCACATGGTGTCTCAGGTGACATGGTGTCACAGGTCTCAGGTCACATGGTGTCTCAGGTCACATGGTGTCTCAGGTCTCATGGTGTCTCAGGTCACATGGTGTAACAGGTCACATGGTGTAACAGGTCACATGGTGTCTCAGGTCTCAGGTCACATGGTGTCTCAGGTCTCAGGTCACATGGTATCTCAGGTCACATGGTGTAACAGGTCACGTGGTGTCTCAGGTCACATGGTGTCTCAGGTCACATGGTGTAACAGGTCACGTGGTGTCTCAGGTCACATGGTGTCACAGGTCACATGGTGTCTCAGGTCTCAGGTCACATGGTGTCTCAGGTCACATGGTGTCTCAGGTCACATGGTGTAACAGGTCACATGGTGTCTCAGGTCTCAGGTCACATGGTGTAACAGGTCACATGGTGTCTCAGGTCACATGGTGTCTCAGGTCTCAGGTCACATGATGTCTAAGGTCTCAGGTCACATGGTGTCTCAGGTCACATGGTGTCTCAGGTCACATGGTGTAACAGGTCACATGGTGTCTCAGGTCTCAGGTCACATGGTGTCTCAGGTCACATGGTGTCTCAGGTCACATGGTGTAACAGGTCACATGGTGTCTCAGGTCTCAGGTCACATGGTGTAACAGGTCACATGGTGTCTCAGGTCACATGGTGTCTCAGGTCTCAGGTCACATGATGTCTAAGGTCTCAGGTCACATGGTGTCTCAGGTCACATGGTGTCTCAGGTCACATGGTGTAACAGGTCACATGGTGTCTCAGGTCACATGGTGTCTCAGGTCTCAGGTCACATGGTGTCTCAGGTCTCAGGTCACATGGTATCTCAGGTCACATGGTGTAACAGGTCACGTGGTGTCTCAGGTCACATGGTGTCTCAGGTCACATGGTGTAACAGGTCACGTGGTGTCTCAGGTCACATGGTGTCACAGGTCACATGGTGTCTCAGGTCTCAGGTCACATGGTGTCTCAGGTCACATGGTGTCTCAGGTCACATGGTGTCTCAGGTCTCAGGTCACATGATGTCTAAGGTCTCAGGTCACATGGTGTCTCAGGTCACATGGTGTCTCAGGTCACATGGTGTAACAGGTCACATGGTGTCTCAGGTCACATGGTGTCTCAGGTCTCAGGTCACATGGTGTCTCAGGTCTCAGGTCACATGGTATCTCAGGTCACATGGTGTAACAGGTCACGTGGTGTCTCAGGTCACATGGTGTCTCAGGTCACATGGTGTAACAGGTCACGTGGTGTCTCAGGTCACATGGTGTCACAGGTCACATGGTGTCTCAGGTCTCAGGTCACATGGTGTCTCAGGTCACATGGTGTCTCAGGTCACATGGTGTAACAGGTCACATGGTGTCTCAGGTCTCAGGTCACATGGTGTAACAGGTCACATGGTGTCTCAGGTCACATGGTGTCTCAGGTCTCAGGTCACATGATGTCTAAGGTCTCAGGTCACATGGTGTCTCAGGTCACATGGTGTCTCAGGTCACATGGTGTAACAGGTCACATGGTGTCTCAGGTCACATGGTGTCTCAGGTCTCAGGTCACATGGTGTCTCAGGTCTCAGGTCACATGGTATCTCAGGTCACATGGTGTCTCAGGTCTCAGGTCACATGGTGTCTCAGGTCACATGGTGTAACAGGTCACATGGTGTCTCAGGTCACATGGTGTCTCAGGTCACATGGTGTCTCAGGTCTCAGGTCACATGGTGTCTCAGGTCACATGGTGTCACAGGTCTCAGGTCACATGATGTCTCAGGTCACATGGTGTCTCAGGTCTCAGGTCACATGGTGTCTCAGGTCACATGGTGTCTCAGGTCACATGGTGTCTCAGGTCACAGGTCACATGGTGTCTCAGGTCTCAGGTCACATGGTGTCTCAGGTCTCAGGTCACATGGTGTCTCAGGTGACATGGTGTCACAGGTCTCAGGTCACATGGTGTCTCAGGTCACATGGTGTCTCAGGTCTCATGGTGTCTCAGGTCACATGGTGTAACAGGTCACATGGTGTAACAGGTCACATGGTGTCTCAGGTCACATGGTGTCTCAGGTCTCATGGTGTCTCAGGTCACATGGTGTCTCAGGTCACATGGTGTCTCAGGTCACATGGTGTCTCAGGTCACATGGTGTCTCAGGTCACATGGTGTCACAGGTCACATGGTGTCTCAGGTCTCAGGTCACATGGTGTCTCAGGTCACATGGTGTCTCAGGTCACATGGTGTCTCAGGTCACATGGTGTCTCAGGTCACATGGTGTCTCAGGTCACATGGTGTCTCAGGTCACATGGTGTCTCAGGTCTCAGGTCACATGGTGTAACAGGTCACATGGTGTCTCAGGTCACATGGTGTCTCAGGTCACATGGTGTCTCAGGTCTCAGGTCACATGGTGTCTCAGGTCACATGGTGTCTCAGGTCTCAGGTCACATGGTGTCACAGGTCACATGGTGTCTCAGGTCACATGGTGTCTCAGGTCTCAGGGTGTCTCAGGTCACATGGTGTCTCAGGTCATATGGTGTCTCAGGTCACATGGTGTCTCAGGTCTCAGGTCACATGGTGTCTCAGGTCACATGGTGTCTCAGGTCTCAGGGTGTCTCAGGTCACATGGTGTCTCAGGTCATATGGTGTCTCAGGTCACATGGTGTCTCAGGTCACGTGGTGTCTCAGGTCTCAGGTCACATGGTGTCTCAGGTCACATGGTGTCTCAGGTCTCAGGTCACATGGTGTCTCAGGTCTCAGGTCACATGGTGTCTCAGGTCACGTGGTGTCTCAGGTCACATGGTGTCTCAGGTCACATGGTGTAACAGGTCACATGGTGTCTCAGGTCTCAGGTCATATGGTGTCTCAGGTCACATGGTGTCTCAGGTCTCAGGTCACATGGTGTAACAGGTCACATGGTGTCTCAGGTCACATGGTGTAACAGGTCACATGGTGTCTCAGGTCTCAGGTCATATGGTGTCTCAGGTCACATGGTGTCTCAGGTCTCAGGTCACATGGTGTAACAGGTCACATGGTGTCTCAGGTCACATGGTGTAACAGGTCACATGGTGTCTCAGGTCACATGGTGTCTCAGGTCACATGGTGTAACAGGTCACATGGTGTCTCAGGTCTCAGGTCACATGGTGTAATAGGTCACATGGTGTCTCAGGTCACATGGTGTCTCAGGTCACATGGTGTCTCAGGTCACATGGTGTCTCAGGTCTCAGGTCACATGGTGTAACAGGTCACATGGTGTCTCAGGTCACATGGTGTCTCAGGTCACATGGTGTAACAGGTCACATGGTGTAACAGGTCACATGGTGTAACAGGTCACATGGTGTCTCTCTTCTATTCTTAGTGCTGCTATCTAAATATTTACCCAGCAGTCTTTGCTCCACTGACTGTCTGCTGTAAACTGATCTGAGAACATCTGTTAACCATCAGCTGTCCACCACAGTGAAGACACTCAGAGACAGCCAGAGACTGCCTCATGTCTCTGTCTGTCCTCCTGTCTGTCTGTCCTCATGTCTCTGTCCTCCTCTCTGTCTGTCCTCCTGTCTCATGTCTCTGTCTGTCCTCCTCTCTGTCTGTCCTCCTGTCTCATGTCTCTGTCTCATGTCTCTGTCTCATGTCTCTGCCTTATGTCTCTGTCTGTCCTCATGTCTCTGCCTCATGTCTCTGTCTCTGCCTCATGTCTCATGTCTCTGTCTGTCCTCCTGTCTGTCTGTCCTCCTGTCTGTCTGTCCTCCTGTCTCATGTCTCTGTCTGTCCTCGCCTGTCTGTCTGTCCTCCTGTCTCATGTCTCTGTCTCATGTCTCTGTCCTCATGTCTCTGTCCTCATGTCTCTGTCTCATGTCTCTGTCTCATGTCTCTGTCCTCATGTCTCTGTCTCATGTCTCTGTCTGTCCTCATGTCTCTGTCTGTCCTCATGTCTCTGTCTGTCCTCATGTCTCTGTCTCATGTCTCTGTCTCATGTCTCTGTCCTCATGTCTCTGTCTCATGTCTCTGTCTGTCCTCCTGTCTCATGTCTCTGTCTCATGTCTCTGTATGTCCTCGCCTCTCTGTCTGTCCTCCTCTCTGTCTGTCCTCATGTCTCTGCCTCATGTCTCTGTCTCATGTCTCTGTCTCATGTCTCTGTCTGTCCTCCTGTCTCATGTCTCTGTCTCATGTCTCTGTCTGTCCTCCTGTCTCTGTCTCATGTCTCTGTCTGTCCTCCTGTCTCATGTCTCTGTCTCATGTCTCTGTCTGTCCTCCTGTCTCTGTCTCATATCTCTGTCTCTCCTCCTGTCTCATGTCTCTGTCCTCCTGTTTTATGTCTCCTGTCTCATGTCTCTGTCTCATGTCTCTGTCTCGTGTTTCTTTCTGTCCTCCTGTTTCATGTCTCTGTCTCATGTCTCCTGTCTCTGTCTGTCCTCCTGTCTCATGTCTCTGTCTCATGTCTCTGTCTGTCCCCCTGTCTCATGTCTCTGTCTCCTGTCTCTGTCTGTCCTCCTGTCTCATGTCTCTGTCTCATGTCTCTGTCTCATGTTTCTGTCTGTCCTCCTGTTTCATGTCTCTGTCTCATGTTTCTGTCTGTCCTCCTGTTTCATGTCTCTGTCTGTCCTCCTGTCTCATGTCTCTGTCTGTCCTCCTGGCTCATGTCTCCTGTCTCATGTCTCTGTCTCATGTCTCTGTCTCATGTCTCTGTCTCCTGTCTCATGTCTCATGTCTCTGTCTCTCCTCCTGGCTCATGTCTCCTGTCTCATGTCTCCTGTCTCATATCTCCTGTCTCATGTCTCTGTCTCATGTCTCTGTCTCATGTCTCTGTCTGTCCTCCTGTCTCTGTCTCATGTCTCTGTCTGTCCTCCTGGCTCATGTCTCATGTCTCTGTCTCATGTCTCTGTCTCATGTCTGTCCTACTGTCTCATGTCTCATGTCTCATGTCTCATGTCTCATATCTTATGTCTCCTGTCTCATATCTCTGTCTGTCCTCCTGTCTCATGTCTCTGTCTCATGTCTCTGTCTGTCCTCCTGTTTCATGTCTCTGTCTGTCCTCCTGTTTCATGTCTCATGTCTGTCCTCCTGTCTCATGTCTCATGTCTCTGTCTGTCCCCCTGCAGACGGCTCAGACTGTCCTCCTGTCTCATGTCTCCTGTCTCATGTCTCTGTCTCATGTCTCCTGTCTCCTGTCTCCTGTCTCTGTCTGTCCCCCTGCAGACGGCTCAGACTGTCCTCCTGTCTTATGTCTCTGTCTCCTGTCTCTGTCTGTCCCCCTGCAGACGGCTCAGACTGTCCTCCTGTCTCATGTCTCTGTCTCATGTCTCTGTCTCATGTCTCTGTCTCCTGTCTCTGTCTCCTGTCTAATGTCTCTGTCTGTCCTCCTGTCCCCCTGCAGACGGCTCAGACTGTCCTCCTGGTGGTAGCTGTCTTCGCCGTGTGTTGGGCTCCTCATCACATCATTAATCTCTGGGTGGAGTTCGGCAGCTTCCCGTTGACTCCTGCGTCCTTCGTCCTGCGCATCGTGTCCCACTGTCTGTCCTACGGGAACTCGTGCATGAACCCCGTCCTCTACGCCTTCCTGTCTGAGAACTTCAGGAAGTCGTGTCGTCAGGTGTTCGGCTGCTTCCTGTGCCGGCCGCGTCCCGGCGGCGCCGCGGTGCGTTTCCGGGCCGACACCTTCTCCACCACGCACTCCACCACCAACATCTGAGGACCAATCACTGAGCAGCAGGACGGTCACGTGACGACAGAGCAGCAGGCGATTGGTTGGAGGCTCGTCAGCAGCAGAGTCACTGATTGGACAGGAAGTTGCTGTGACGGCGCCCTCTGCAGCAGTGTGCCGGTACTGTGATGTGATTGGCTCAGTGACCGTGGGGGCGGGCCGATGACATCACGGCTCAGAGACAGTTTCTGTAAATAAACGTTTTATCTTTTATGAAATATAATTTATTTTATGTTAAGGAAGCAGCAGTGATGAAGATAATGTGTTTTATGTGACCAACTCCAACTCCCAGCATGCCTTGCACTTCACACCTCGCACTCCCATTGGCAGAGACACAGGAAGTCCAAAGCGTGTCTTTCTGCAGCGAGACACCAGACGGAAAAATCACTGGATCTTCAGCAGAGCCGCCCCCGCTGCCCCCCTCCCGACCCCCCACCCTCACCCCCCCCTGCCTACCCTCACCCCCCCCCCGGACAGAGACGGTGTGTGATCTCTGCTGTAAGTCTGAGGAGTGTTTACGCCGGGTTCATCACACTGAGCCGCTGCAGTGACAGGAAGTTACTGTTAGAGTCAAACAGTGTCTCCACAGACTGCAGATATTATATATTATATACTGTCATCTATATGTGTGTATATATTATATATATCTATATATAGATAGATAGATATAATATATACAAGGTCTCTATGGCTCTCTCTCTCTCTCTCTCTCTCTCTCTCATTGGAGTGAATGGGAGGTTATACTAGCTGCTGGTCTGACCTGGTGTAGAAAAGTGTTTAACTGATCAGTTATTGACTTTATTATTTGTTGTATTGATGAATAAATATTATCACAGCTTTAAAGAGAAGTCCTTCTGTCTTTACTGAGTTCCCTGCTGACAGGTGTTAGTAAGGAACCACCTGGAACCACCTAGAACCACCTGGAACCACCTGGAACCACCTAGAACCACCTGGAACCACCTGGAACCACCTTAATGAGAGAACCTTTTTGTTTTCAGCTGGTTCTACAAGTTAAACCGCTGTCAGTCTCTGAGCTCATTAACTGAGTTTCCAATCAGCCAACTCTGTTCACCTGGTCCAGTCCACCTTAAATCTGCTCCTCATCAGTAATCAATCCACCTTAAGTCTGCTGCCTTTACACCTCCTGCCGTCCTCCTGCCGTCCTCTTGATGTTCTCCTGATGTTCTCCTGCTGTTCTCCTGCCGTTCTCCCTGTGGGGGTTTGCCTGTTACACTGGGTGAGTTTAAATCATCAGCATCACTTTGTTCTGATGGTTCTTAGTTTTCTTTGACAGTAAAAAAAAAGACTTTAGAACTGACTGGGAGCCAGTGTAAAGACTTTAGAACTGACTGGGAGCCAGTGTAAAGACTTTAGAGCTGACTGGGAGCCAGTGTAAAGACTTTAGAGCTGACTGGGAGCCAATGTAAAGACTTTAGAACTGACTGGGAGCCAGTGTAAAGACTTTAGAGCTGACTGGGAGCCAGTGTAAAGACTTTAGAGCTGACTGGGAGCCAATGTAAAGACTTTAGAACTGACTGGGAGCCAGTGTAAAGACTTTAGAGCTGACTGGGAGCCAGTGTAAAGACTTTAGAACTGACTGGGAGCCAGTGTAAAGACTTTAGAGCTGACTGGGAGCCAGTGTAAAGACTTTAGAACTGACTGGGAGCCAGTGTAAAGACTTTAGAACTGACTGGGAGCCAGTGTAAAGACTTTAGAACTGACTGGGAGCCAGTGTAAAGACTTTAGAACTGACTGGGAGCCAGTGTAAAGACTTTAGAGCTGACTGGGAGCCAGTGTAAAGACTTTAGAACTGACTGGGAGCCAGTGTAAAGACTTTAGAACTGACTGGGAGCCAGTGTAAAGACTTTAGAACTGACTGGGAGCCAGTGTAAAGACTTTAGAACTGACTGGGAGCCAGTGTAAAGACTTTAGAACTGACTGGGAGCCAGTGTAAAGACTTTAGAACTGACTGGGAGCCAGTGTAAAGACTTTAGAACTGACTGGGAGCCAGTGTAAAGACTTTAGGAGTAATGTGCTCTGATCTCTTTGTTCTATTAAACACCTTCATGATTATCGTTGTGTGTTTGTCAGGTTTTCTTCATCAGACAGAAAACTAAACAAATAAAACACAATGAGTCAAAATACACATCTAACCCTCGCTAAGTCTCTCATGCTGATATCTGTTAATAGACAGGCCCAAACGTCTCTCGTGCTAATATCTGTTAATAGACAGGTCCAAACTATTACATCTCTCATGCTGATATCTGTTAAGAGACAGGCCCAAACTATTACATCTCTCATGCTGATATCTGTTAATAGACAGGCCCAAACATCTCTCATGCTGATATCTGTTAATAGACAGGCCCAAACTATTACATCTCTCATGCTGATATCTGTTAATAGACAGGTCCAAACTATTACATCTCTCATGCTAATATCTGTTAATAGACAGGCCCAAACTATTAAGTCTCTCATGCTGATATCTGTTAATAGACAGGTCCAAACTATTACATCTCTCATGCTGATATCTGTTAAGAGACAGGCCCAAACTATTACATCTCTCATGCTGATATCTGTTAATAGACAGGCCCAAACATCTCTCATGCTGATATCTGTTAATAGACAGGCCCAAACTATTAAGTCTCTCATGCTGATATCTGTTAATAGACAGGCCCAAACTATTAAGTCTCTCATGCTGATATCTGTTAATAGACAGGTCCAAACTATTAAGTCTCTCATGCTGATATCTGTTAATAGACAGGCCCAAACATCTCTCATGCTGATATCTGTTAATAGACAGGTCCAAACTATTAAGTCTCTCATGCTGATATCTGTTAATAGACAGGTCCAAACATCTCTCATGCTGATATCTGTTAATAGACAGGTCCAAACTATTAAGTCTCTCATGCTGATATCTGTTAATAGACAGGTCCAAACATCTCTCATGCTGATATCTGTTAATAGACAGGTCCAAACTATTAAGTCTCTCATGCTGATATCTGTTAATAGACAGGCCCAAACTATTAAGTCTCTCATGCTGATATCTGTTAATAGACAGGCCCAAACTATTAAGTCTCTCATGCTGATATCTGTTAATAGACAGGCCCAAACTATTAAGTCTCTCATGCTGATATCTGTTAATAGACAGGCCCAAACATCTCTCATGCTGATATCTGTTAATAGACAGGCCCAAACATCTCTCATGCTGATATCTGTTAATAGACAGGTCCAAACTATTAAGTCTCTCATGCTGATATCTGTTAATAGACAGGTCCAAACGTCTCTCATGCTAATATCTGTTAATAGACAGGTCCTGTTAAGGTTTCGTTCTTTGGACCAACTCAGCAGAACACAGCCACAGATAAGCCAACTCAGTACAAACTCAGTTTATTGGGAGTTTTGGGTTGGAGTGGATGTTGGAGACCAGGACCAGGACCAGGACCAGGACCAGGACCAGGACACTGGAACAGGATTTGATGGGTTAGGGTTAGGGTAGATGGGCGCAGCAGGAGAGCAACCGGGCAGGTACGGTGGATCTGGAGCAGAGTTAAACAGGAGTCTGAGGTCTTCCCAAACACATAAATCCTTAGGCAAGTATTTTTATGTTGAGCCAAGCTGTGAACCACACGGGTAAACTCTCACACACACACACACACACACACACACACACACACACACACACACACACACACACACACACACACACACACACACACACACACACACACACACACACACACACACACACACACACAGGGAGGGTCTGGTGATGAATGGGGTGAAGAACCGGTCTTAAACACTGCAGCAGCTTGTTGAGTGGAAGAGGTGATTAAAGCCAGGTGTGGAGATAGGTGTGCCATACCCAGCACACACACACACACACACACACACACACACACACACACACACACACACACACACACACACACACACACACACACACACACACACACACAGGGTCTTTTTACAGCAGGGTGCAGGGTTAGGGTCTTCATCAAGCAGCTGTTAGACTGTATGAGTGAAGCTAGCGGGTCTGTGTCTAACCCTCTGAGACTCTGAGACTCTGAGACTCAGCAGCAGGAAGTAGCGTCAGGAAGACCAACGAGGGACGAGAGGAGAAGCAGAGACTGTCAACACAATCCTGGCTCACACCAAAGTTTTCCTTCAGCGAGATGTTTGAGCAGCGCTGCCATTCATTTCCTGTCCAGGCTGTGATGTCATCTCCTGTCTGAGCCCGGCAGAGCTGAACCAGGCAGAGCTACAGCAGTCTCCCTGGCTCTGGACCAGGTTCTGCAGAGCCGTGAATCTCAGATTCTCTCTGATCTGATTCTTGACTCGTTCCTGTTAAACCCTTCTGATCAATAAACTGATCAATAACCTGTTAAACCCTTCTGATCAATAAACTGATCAATAACCTGTTAAACCCTTCTGATCAATAAACTGATCAATAACCTGTTAAACCCTTCTGATCAATAAACTGATCAATAATCTGGTGGAAGCTGCAGAGACTCCTGCATGTGACTGTGTCTCATATATGTGCTGCATTCATTCTCCTTTGGCTCCATCTAGTGGACAGGAAGTAGAACTACAGCATGATGGCTCCATCTAGTGGACAGGAAGTAGAACTACAGCATGATGGCTCCATCTAGTGGACAGGAAGTAGAACTACAGCATGATGGCTCCATCTAGTGGACAGGAAGTAGAACTACAGCATGATGGCTCCATCTAGTGGACAGGAAGTAGAACTACAGCGTGATGGCTCCATCTAGTGGACAGGAAGTAGAACTACAGCGTGATGTCAGCGTGATGGCTCCATCTAGTGGACAGGAAGTAGAACTACAGCGCGATGTCAGTGTGATGCTCCATCTAGTGGACAGGAAGTAGAACTACAGCATGATGGCTCCATCTAGTGGACAGGAAGTAGAACTACAGCTGATCTGTGTTCAGTGGGAACAAACAGATAAAGATGAGGAGCGTGGAGAGAAGAGTTTCCTCCGTCCTCTCTCTTCCCAGAGCTGGTGAGGTGTGCTCTTGTAGTACTGGGAACGCTGGGAACGCTGGGAACACTGGGAACACTGGGAACACTGGAACACTGGGAACGCTGAGAACGCTGGGAACGCTGGGAACACTGGGAACACTGGGAACGCACTGGGAACCCTGGAACACTGGGAACACTGGGAACGCACTGGGAACCCTGGAACACTGGGAACGCTGGGAACACTGGGAACGCTGGGAACACTGGGAACACTGGGAACGCTGGGAACACTGGGCTGGGAACACTGGGAACGCTGGGAACACTGGGAACGCTGGGAACACTGGGAACGCTGGGAACACTGGGAACGCTGGGAACACTGGGAACACTGGGAACGCTGGGAACACTGGGCTGGGAACACTGGGAACGCTGGGAACACTGGGAACGCTGGGAACACTGGGAACACTGGGAACGCTGGGAACACTGGGCTGGGAACACTGGGAACGTGCACATTATGAATGTATTAATAATATGAATATATTAATGTGATGACATCATATTAATAATATAAAGGTGATGACATCATCGGAGGTTTCGAGGACAGATAAATAATGTGATGAATTATTTTAATCTGCAGATTTATTCAAATGGAAATGAAATCAGATCACAGCTGTTTACTGTCTGAGGAGGAAGAGGAGGAGGATGAAGGGTTAGTGTTAGAGGAGGAAGAGGAGGAGGATGAAGGGTTAGGGTGAGAGGAGGAGGAGGAGGAGGAGGAGGATGAAGGGTTAGGGTGAGAGGAGGAGGAGGAGGAGGATGAAGGGTTAGGGTGAGAGGAGGAGGAAGAGGAGGATGAAGGGTTAGGGTTAGAGGAGGAGGAAGAGGAGGATGAAGGGTTAGGGTTAGAGGAGGAGGAGGAGGAGGATGAAGGGTTAGGGTGAGAGGAGGAGGAGGAGGAGGAGGATGAAGGGTTAGGGTGAGAGGAGGAGGAGGAGGATGAAGGGTTAGGGTGAGAGGAGGAGGAGGAGGATGAAGGGTTAGGGTGAGAGGAGGAGGAGGAGGAGGATGAAGGGTTAGGGTGAGAGGAGGAGGAGGAGGAGGATGAAGGGTTAGGGTTAGAGGAGGAGGAAGAGGAGGAGGAGGAGGAGGAGGAGGATGAAGGGTTAGGGTGAGAGGAGGAGGAGGAGGAGGAGGATGAAGGGTTAGGGTGAGAGGAGGAGGAGGAGGAGGATGAAGGGTTAGGGTGAGAGGAGGAGGAGGAGGATGAAGGGTTAGGGTGAGAGGAGGAGGAGGAGGATGAAGGGTTAGGGTGAGAGGAGGAGGAGGAGGAGGATGAAGGGTTAGGGTGAGAGGAGGAGGAGGAGGAGGATGAAGGGTTAGGGTTAGAGGAGGAGGAAGAGGAGGAGGAGGAGGAGGAGGAGGATGAAGGGTTAGGGTGAGAGGAGGAGGAGGAGGAGGAGGATGAAGGGTTAGGGTGAGAGGAGGAGGAGGAGGAGGATGAAGGGTTAGGGTGAGAGGAGGAGGAGGAGGAGGAGGATGAAGGGTTAGGGTGAGAGGAGGAGGAGGAGGAGGAGGATGAAGGGTTAGGGTGAGAGGTGATGAAGAGGAGGAGGATGAAGGGTTAGGGTGAGAGGAGGAGGAGGAGGAGGAGGATGAAGGGTTAGGGTGAGAGGAGGAGGAGGAGGAGGATGAAGGGTTAGGGTGAGAGGAGGAGGAGGAGGATGAAGGGTTAGGGTGAGAGGAGGAGGAGGAGGAGGAGGATGAAGGGTTAGGGTGAGAGGAGGAGGAGGAGGAGGATGAAGGGTTAGGGTGAGAGGAGGAGGAGGAGGAGGATGAAGGGTTAGGGTGAGAGGAGGAGGAGGAGGAGGATGAAGGGTTAGGGTTAGAGGAGGAGGAAGAGGAGGAGGATGAAGGGTTAGGGTTAGAGGAGGAGGAAGAGGAGGAGGATGAAGGGTTAGGGTTGGAGGAGGAGGAGGAGGAGGATGAAGGGTTAGGGTGAGAGGAGGAGGAGGAGGAGGAGGATGAAGGGTTAGGGTGAGAGGTTGATGAAGAGGAGGAGGATGAAGGGTTAGGGTGAGAGGAGGAGGAGGAGGAGGATGAAGGGTTAGGGTTGGAGGAGGAGGAAGAGGAGGATGATGAAGGGTTAGGGTTAGAGGAGGAGGAGGAGGAGGAGGACGAGGATGAAGGGTTAGGGTGAGAGGAGGAGGAGGAGGAGGAGGAGGATGAAGGGTTAGGGTGAGAGGTCGATGAAGAGGAGGAGGATGAAGGGTTAGGGTTAGAGGAGGAGGAGGAGGATGAAGGGTTAGGGTGAGAGGAGGAGGAGGAGGAGGAGGAGGATGAAGGGTTAGGGTGAGAGGTCGATGAAGAGGAGGAGGATGAAGGGTTAGAGTGAGAGGAGGAGGAAGAGGAGGAGGATGAAGGGTTAGGGTTAGAGGAGGAGGAGGAGGATGAAGGGTTAGGGTTAGAGGTCGATGAAGAGGAAGAGGATGAAGGGTTAGGGTGAGAGGAGGAGGAGGAAGAAGAGGAGGATGAAGGGTTAGGGTGAGAGGTCGATGAAGAGGAGGAGGATGAAGGGTTAGGGTGAGAGGAGGAGGAAGAGGAGGAGGATGAAGGGTTAGGGTGAGAGGAGGAGGAAGAGGAGGAGGATGAAGGGTTAGAGTGAGAGGAGGAGGAGGATGAAGGGTTAGGGTGAGAGGAGGAGGAGGATGAAGGGTTAGGGTGAGAGGAGGAGGAAGAGGAGGAGGATGAAGGGTTAGGGTGAGAGGTGATGAAGAGGAGGAGGATGAAGGGTTAGGGTGAGAGGAGGAGGAGGAGGAGGAGAGGAGGAGGATGAAGGGTTAGGGTGAGAGGAGGAGGAAGAGGAGGAGGATGAAGGGTTAGGGTGAGAGGTGATGAAGAGGAGGAGGATGAAGGTTTCAGTGATGACATCACAGCCGCGTCAGTCAGTATTAAATCTGTCCATTAAAGCAGCGGCGTCCTCTAATCCTGATTATAAAGCTGCTGCAGCCAGAGACGCCTGAACGCACCGCGGACAGCGCTGCTCCTCCTGCTGCTCCTCCTGCTGCTCCTCCTGAGGAGACGCCTGAACGCACCGCGGACAACCTGCTCCTCCTGCTGCTCCTGCTGAGGAGACGCCTGAACGCACCGCGGACAACCTGCTCCTCCTGCTGCTCCTCCTGCTGCTGCTCCTCCTGAGGAGACGCTGCTCCTCCTGCTGCTGCCCTTCTGAGGACATGATGCTGCTCCTCTGAGGAGACGCTGCTCCTCCTGAGGAGACGCTGCTCCTCCTGAGGACACGACGCTGCTCCACCTGAGGAGACAACGCTGCTCCTTCTGAGGACACGACGCTGCTCCTCCTGAGGAGACGCTGCTCCTCCTGAGGAGACGCTGAAGTAGGACACAACGCTGCTCCTCCTGAGGAGGAGACGCTGCTCCTCCTGAGGAGACGCTGCTCCTCCTCCTGAGGACACGACGCTGCTCCTCCTGAGGAGACGCTGCTCCTCCTGGGGAGACGCTGCTCCTCCTCATCATGGACAGTAAAGGGAGACGAGGGACGAACGGATCCATCAAACGTTCGTCCATCAAGCGCAGCGCTTCGTCTGGATCCCGAAAGGTAAGAAACACTCCGAGCATGAGGAGCCATCACTCTGCCCCCCCCCCTCACTCTGCCCCCCCCCCCCTCTGCCCCACCCCTCACTCTGCCCCCCCCCCTCACTCTGCCCCCCCCCCCCTCACTCTGCTCCCCCCCCCCCCCTCACTCTGCAATGAAATGAACCACTTCCTGTCAGTGTAATGAACCACTTCCTGTCGGTGTAATGAACCACTTCCTGTCAGTGTAACGTAATGAACCACTTCCTGTTGGTGTAATGAACCACTTCCTGTCAGTGTAATGAACCACTTCCTGTCGGTGTAATGAACCACTTCCTGTCGGTGTAATGAACCACTTCCTGTCAGTGTAACGTAATGAACCACTTCCTGTTGGTGTAATGAACCACTTCCTGTCGGTGTAATGAACCACTTCCTGTCAGTGTAACGTAATGAGACACTTCCTGTCAGTGTAATGAACCACTTCCTGTCAGTGTAATGAACCACTTCCTGTCAGTGTAATGAACCACTTCCTGTCAGTGTAATGAACCACTTCCTGTCAGTGTAATGAACCACTTCCTGTCGGTGTAATGAACCACTTCCTGTCGGTGTAACGAACCACTTCCTGTCGGTGTAACGAACCACTTCCTGTCGGTGTAATGAACCACTTCCTGTCAGTGTAATGAACCACTTCCTGTCAGTGTAATGAACCACTTCCTGTCAGTGTAATGAACCACTTCCTGTCAGTGTAACGTAATGAACCACTTCCTGTCAGTGTAACGTAATGAACCACTTCCTGTTGGTGTAATGAACCACTTCCTGTCAGTGTAATGAACCACTTCCTGTCAGTGTAATGAACCACTTCCTGTCAGTGTAATGAACCACTTCCTGTCAGTGTAATGAACCACTTCCTGTCAGTGTAATGAACCACTTCCTGTTGGTGTAATGAACCACTTCCTGTTGGTGTAATTCTTTATTAATCTCATTTAAACCTGATAATCCTGCTGCAGCGTTAATCACCTCTGATCATCATCTGTCAACATCCCTCAAATACAAGCTAGGCTACGGACCTGGAGGAGCTGGGTTAGGGTTGGGGGGGGGGGGGGGAGGGACTCTCCAGGACTCTGACCTGGACCAGGACTCTGACCTGGAGGAGCTGGGTTAGGGTTGGGGGGGGGGGGGGGGGACCAGGACTCAGGACGCTTTTTGGTTTGAACGCAGATGTTTTGCATCGTTTTGGCCGATTGTCCAAACCGAGCTTTCTGAAACCTGGTCCCGGGGTGGGAACCTGGTCCCGGGGTGGAACCCGGTCCCGGGGTGGGAACCTGGTCCCGGGGTGGAACCCGGTCCCGGGGTGGGAACCTGGTCCCGGGGTGGAACTTGGTCCCGGGGTGGAACCCGGTCCCGGGATGGAACCTGGTCCCGATGATGTCATCGCCACACCCCTCCAGCTCAGCTTCCACCTCTTAAATCCTCTTCCTCCGTTTCTGGTGAAGTTCTGAAAGTGAAGCAGCGCCGCCTACAGGCTGGAATATGAAGGGTTGAGTCGTGTTGAGATGGATCTGTTTGGGGGGGGGGGGCTCCTACCTGTCTGTAGACGGGGTTAGGGTTAGGGTTGGGGTTGGGGGGGGAGGGGGGGGGCTGGAGGAGTTGCTGCCTGCTGAACTGGGAGCAGATGATGATGATGATGATGATGAAGACAATCAAACTGAGGTTCATGTTAATCCTCCATCAGCCAGAGTGCAAATATAACAAAGTGCTTCTGAACATAAGACACACACACACACACACACACACACACACACACACACACACACACACACACACACACACACACACACACACACACACACACACACACAGGGTCAGTGTAGATAAGAGGATTGGATGGAGGAATGGAAAGCTCGGCTCTTTCAGTAATTAGTCGGATCCATTCAGACACGAACACACAGCTCAGCTTCACGTGGAGCTGCAGAGAGAGATCATCATGATTCACCCTCAGTAACCCTAACCATGAATCATGATTAATAACCATTAATCATTATTAATCATTAAATACCATGAACCATCATGATTCACCCTGAACCACCATTAATAACCATCATTAATAACCATTAATCATTAATAACCATCATCATCAACCATAAACATTATTAAACATTATTAATCAGGTCCTCTGGATTAACAGTTCATCATTAAATATATGAAGGAGCTCAGACAGGAAGTTGGTCTACCTGGAGACAGGAAGCCGGTCTACCTGGAGACTCAGACAGGAAGCTGGTCTACCCGGGGACAGGAAGCCGGTCTACCTGGAGACTCAGACAGGAAGCTGGTCTACCCGGGGACAGGAAGCTGGTCTACCTGGGGACAGGAAGCAGGTCTACCTGGAGACAGGAAGCGGGTCTACCCGGGGACAGGAAGCAGGTCTACCCGGGACAGGAAGCAGGTCTACCTGGAGACAGGAAGCAGGTCTACCCGGGACAGGAAGCCGGTCTACCCGGGGACAGGAAGCTGGTCTACCCAGGGACAGGAAGCTGGTCTACCTGGGGACAGGAAGCCGGTCTACCTGGGGACAGGAAGCAGGTCTACCCAGGGACAGGAAGCTGGTCTACCTGGGGACAGGAAGCAGGTCTACCTGGGGACAGGAAGCCGGTCTACCTGGGACAGGAAGCAGGTCTACCCAGGGACAGGAAGCAGGTCTACCTGGAGACAGGAAGCCGGTCTACCTGGGACAGGAAGCAGGTCTACCCAGGGACAGGAAGCAGGTCTACCTGGAGACAGGAAGCAGGTCTACCCAGGGACAGGAAGCAGGTCTACCTGGAGACAGGAAGCGGGTCTACCCAGGGACAGGAAGCGGGTCTACCCAGGGACAGGAAGCTGGTCTACCTGGGACAGGAAGCCGGTCTACCCGGGGACAGGAAGCCGGTCTACCTGGGGACAGGAAGCAGGTCTACCTGGGGACAGGAAGCTGGTCTACCTGGGGACAGGAAGCTGGTCTACCTGGGGACAGGAAGCAGGTCTACCCGGGACAGGAAGCAGATATTAACAGGATGGTAAATGTTGTGTTTCAGGTTCAGAGAGCTTGGATCGAGAGAACGTTCCAGAAGAGAGAATGTGTCCAGATCGTCCCGGGGAAGGACGCCAGCAGGTATCATTATTACTATCAGGGCCCGAGGGCGGACCAGTGTGAAGCCCTGTTGTATCTGTAAGCCGACATGCATGGGGGGGCGGGGCGGCGGGGCGGGGAGGGGGAGGGGGGGTTCATCGCTGCAGCTTTAATTATTATTATGTACTTTCTACTCCACAACATTCATTTAACAGCTTTAGTTACTTTTCACATGTTAAAGATCTTCCCCCCCCCCCCCCCCCCTCCCCTCCCCCCCCCCCCCCCCCCCACCCGTCCCCGCTCCCCCTCCCCCCCCCCCCAGGTGTGGTTGCGGGCAGCTGGTGGCCCAGCACCCCCCCGGTCTCAGGGAGGAAGCCTCTCAGCTGGAAGCAGAACGATGGATTCCTGTCAAACACACTCAGAGCAGCTCGACCGACGCCTACGGGGTCCTGGAGTTCCAGGAGGGGGGGCACGTCAACAAGGCCATGGTAGCATTCACTCATTCATCCATTCACTCATTCATTCATTCACTCACTCAGGAGGGGGGGCACGTTAACAAGGCCATGGTAGCATTCACTCATTCATTCATTCACTCATTCATTCACTCAGGAGGGGGGGCACGTTAACAAGGCCATGGTAGCCCTCACTCATTCATTCATTCACTCATTCATTCACTCATTCATTCATTCATTCACTCACTCAGGAGGGGGGGCACGTCAACAAGGCCATGGTAGCATTCACTCATTCATTCATTCACTCATTCATTCACTCATTCATTCATTCACTCACTCAGGAGGGGGGGCACGTTAACAAGGCCATGGTAGCATTCACTCATTCATTCATTCACTCATTCATTCATTCACTCACTCACTCATTCACTCAGGAGGGGGGGCACGTTAACAAGGCCATGGTAGCATTCACTCATTCACTCATTCACTCATTCACTCATTCATTCAGGAGGGGGGGCACGTTAACAAGGCCATGGTAGCATTCACTCATTCATTCATTCACTCATTCATTCATTCACTCAGGAGGGGGGGCACGTTAACAAGGCCATGGTAGCATTCACTCATTCATTCATTCACTCATTCATTCATTCACTCACTCATTCATTCAGGAGGGGGGGCACGTTAACAAGGCCATGGTAGCATTCACTCATTCATTCATTCACTCATTCACTCATTCACTCATTCACTCATTCATTCAGGAGGGGGGGCACGTTAACAAGGCCATGGTAGCATTCACTCATTCATTCATTCACTCATTCATTCATTCACTCAGGAGGGGGGGCACGTTAACAAGGCCATGGTAGCATTCACTCATTCATTCATTCACTCATTCATTCATTCACTCACTCATTCATTCAGGAGGGGGGGCACGTTAACAAGGCCATGGTAGCATTCACTCATTCATTCATTCATTCATTCATTCACTCACTCAGGAGGGGGGGCACGTTAACAAGGCCATGGTAGCATTCACTCATTCATTCATTCATTCATTCACTCACTCAGGAGGGGGGGGCACGTTAACAAGGCCATGGTAGCATTCACTCATTCATTCACTCATTCATTCATTCACTCAGGAGGGGGGGCACGTTAACAAGGCTATGGTAGCATTCACTCATTCATTCATTCATTCATTCACTCAGGAGGGGGGGCACGTTAACAAGGCCATGGTAGCATTCACTCATTCATTCACTCATTCATTCATTCACTCAGGAGGGGGGGCACGTTAACAAGGCCATGGTAGCATTCACTCATTCATTCATTCATTCATTCACTCACTCAGGAGGGGGGGCACGTTAACAAGGCCATGGTAGCATTCACTCATTCATTCATTCATTCATTCACTCACTCAGGAGGGGGGGCACGTTAACAAGGCCATGGTAGCATTCACTCATTCATTCATTCATTCATTCACTCACTCAGGAGGGGGGGCACGTTAACAAGGCCATGGTAGCATTCACTCATTCATTCATTCATTCATTCACTCACTCAGGAGGGGGGGGCACGTTAACAAGGCCATGGTAGCATTCACTCATTCATTCACTCATTCATTCATTCACTCAGGAGGGGGGGCACGTTAACAAGGCTATGGTAGCATTCACTCATTCATTCATTCATTCATTCACTCAGGAGGGGGGGCACGTTAACAAGGCCATGGTAGCATTCACTCATTCATTCATTCATTCATTCATTCACTCAGGAGGGGGGGCACGTTAACAAGGCCATGGTAGCATTCACTCATTCATTCATTCATTCATTCACTCACTCAGGAGGGGGGGCACGTTAACAAGGCCATGGTAGCATTCACTCATTCATTCATTCATTCATTCATTCACTCAGGAGGGGGGGGGGGGGTAACTGTTTACTCTGTATTATCTCATTAGTTGTAACCTGATTTATATCAGTGATTGAAGCAGCTGTCTCCCCCCC